>NW_009609983.1:58774-91640 GCF_000690535.1 Cariama cristata
GCAGGGGCATACAAATCCCTGTAAGAGAGCTTGTCTTAGAGAGTCTAAAGATGCTGGCTTCTTTGGCCTTGCGAAGTAAAGGTGAAGAAAAATGCTTTCTGCCTATAAATAAATTGAACAAGGTTAATTATCAGGGAAGAAAAAGATATTTAAGCTCAAGGGTAATGTTGGCACAGGAACAAAGATGTGTGAACTGTCTATAAAAGAAATGAAGCAGGAAACCAGGAGTCTGTCTGTTGAAAGTATGAGTTTTTGCATGTTCCTTTGGTAGAAACAGGAATAGGAAAAATAGACTAGCTGGACTAGTTAGATCAGTTTATGACAAGGTTCCTTGGAGCCTTGAGAAATTGTACTTGTTTGTCAAAAAGGCTTACTGAGCCAGATGAGTTCTTTTTGAGTCCCATATTTTTACTGTGAAAATTCAAGTCACTGTGATCAAGCACAGCTTGATTTCTGTGATAAATCTAAACTGATAAATCCCAGTCCTTCTGTGTCTAGGATAATCTCTGATAAACAAAGCAAACAAACAAAGACCTCTTAGGTTTCCATCCGTTTCTAATGTCAAATGCTTTCTTTGGCCCTGGCCTTTGTACAGTGTCTACTTTTATGTGGCCTGCAGCCAGATCTCCTTGATCTGTGATTTTGTGATCTTGCAAAGTAAACTTGATCATTATGCAGCTGGGAGGTTTCCAGGAAAAAACTAGTTTTTGGTAGGGTATGTTGGCACTTCGGTAGATGGCACTCTTCTCTTTAGGTCTTGCCCTAAATCCTACTTTTCCTCAGGAATGAGGAGGTTGCAATTTTGCCCGTGGCCTTAGCTAACTTCTGTTTCGGCAAATGCTGTTTGATCTCCCTGAATTGCTCTCACTGTGTTGTTTCCATGCTGTGAATTTTACTTCACTGAAATATTTGGAGTAAAATCACCCTGATACTGGAGTTAGATCAGAAGAGGACCCAATAAGTGGGACATAATCTGCTTCCTCTTCCGTAAATGTTCATCTTGTAATAACTCAGTGGTTTCCATTAAATTGTTCCAGATGGGTTTGGGTAGAGCTGAACCATAGTTGTCGTTACTCCTTGATAGCATTTTGTATGCTGTCCAGGCTATTGTGGTTGGTGCCACAGTATTCAACCAATGGTACACCTAAATCTTCATGTTGGTGGTCTGTAAGGGAGCCAGTGCTGTTTATCTGATGTTCCCCTTAGGCACAAGGTCTTGGTCTAATGTAACTTCACAGGAAGGAAAATTGGCCGTTAAGCTGCCTTTAGAGCTCCCTAAACGCGCTGGCTCAACTACACCATTTCCTAAAGCTCTAATGTTCTGGACCGTGGTTTTTCGGTTCACCTTTTCAGGAAATGTAGTAACTGAAAAATATGACTTTCAGAAAAACCCAGAGAAATCTAGCAGATGCTTTCTTAAATCTGTATATATCTTGCCCAACCGAAAGAAAAATGACATGTACCTCAGTTTCTTCATTGTGTATTTCTTGGGGTTTGGTCTTAAATGAAATTCGTGATCCCTTTGCTTGATTCTCACCTAAATATTTATATTTATCTATCTTAATCATTGGTGATCTCCCTCTGTAGTTGGTCCTCTATTAATAGTGTTTTCCCCTGAAAAAGGTGAGGAGAAAAAAAAAAGAAAAAGAAAAAACACTGCTGCTTTTGACTCTCTTGTTGCCTTTGACTTTAAAAAAACCCATGAATGTCTTAACTATGTTACCTTCTCTTCTGTTTTGATGCTGTTCTAAATCTCACTGCCTGTCAATATATATAATAAACCAAGATTTTTAGCATGGGGACACTTGGTCTGCCTGTTTTCAGTACAGTACAGTCAATCAGGCAATCTGTTCTTTTGTCTATGTCGATGGTATAGGACCTCCTCAAGCCCTGCGTTGCATATTCAACCCTGAGGCGTACAGTAACTAGTATAATAAACTGATGTTGATAAAACAGCCATGTTTCCCAAAATGGTCAATCTTTATTTTCTCTTCTATGCTGCTGTTTGGTGGTTTCTGTGTGTGGCTAAATGGCTTTCATAAAGGTGATAGCATAAACTGAGGTGCGTTCTGTGACAGAGAATACTCTATACCGATGACAACTGCTGTTACAGTAATATTTCCATTACGCTGTAATCTCTCAAAAGCAGTGTTTAGCTTGTTTAGAGGTTCTTACTTCTGTCCACTCTAAGAGGAGAGTAGAAAAAAAATACATGAATTGAAATAGTTGTAACTGCTGACATGGTTCTAACTAAAGATTTTTGGAGGTCTTTGACTTGAGAAACGCCTGTCATTGCGTGAGACTTTGTAAAGCCTTCGTGTTTGTTCTTATTGGCTTTACCTGCATCTGACCTGTTGTACTGTAACTTTTTTCATCACCATACCATTCATTGTAAGGATTAGGCTGATGACATGAGAAGTCAAGATTCTCCGATCTTCCCGCTCCCCCCAGGCTTTCACTTTATTCTTAGAAAAGTTTCCCTGATACCTCAGCACTCTCACTATTGGTAAAAGCAACACAGAATGCTTTGCTTGGCTGGGGCAATGTGGGTACAGATTTTGCCATGGCAATGGAGATTTCTCCTCATGTACCTTTTACTGTAACACAGTGACAGGGGAGTTTGGACTGTATCCTTGTAGCCATCCACTTCTATACGGAGATTCTGTATTGCAGCTCTCTTGTGACTGATAGCTTTTCTAGTGTACACGGAAAGCACGCTGACCTTTAGCAATTCCCCCTCTATCAGAACAAAGGAGATGTCTGTTAATTCCAGCCTGCATATATTCTGCATTTGCTTTTAAGCTGTTTCTGTACATAAGTGTAGATTAAAAACCTCTAGAACACGTTTTTAAGAACTGAGAAAAAAAGAATTTAATTTCTAGGACAAGAATATCTGCAGAACAGTAGAAAAATAACCAAGTCGTCTTTCATCTACATTTTTTAACCCTTCTGTTGTAGTGTTCATGTAATAATGTGTTTATGTGAGCAGCTCTTTCTTTACTGCTGTCAAAACATTTTGACTGTAGTCACTCTGACTCGTGGATTGAAAAGATGTGCTTGCTGGGTAAGTGTACTTACGCAGTGCCCTTGCAAGTGTTTGGCCAGATCCTTTTGCAGTAAGCAGACAACTCCCCCAAAGTACAGCATCAGCTCTGTGGCCATCTTAATGCCATCTTTAGATGACAATTTTGTAATTCTTGCATTTCAAAATCCCTTTTAGACCTTATAGAAGTTGCTTCTGTCTTTACTGGAAGTCTTGATCAAGCAGATCTGGATGGGACACTAGTTTGGTTTTCTTTAAAATGACAGATCAGTGAAGACTGAATCAAGTAAATCCTTTTTGAAAGGAGTGGTTTTAGGTGTTTCTTATGCTGATTAAAATGGTTAGACCTGCTGGCAGGGGGAAAAAAAAGTCAGTGATTTTATATCTTCTCTCTGTGGCGTAACCTTCTTGGAACACTGTATTGCAGCTTGCGTTTCTTTCAAACCCTGCAGAATCTCACAGGAATCACTTGCTCGACTGTGTTTCTCAGTAGACTGATGCGTAATCAGGTAGGTTTGAGGTTTTTAACGCTTATTTTCTTGCAGAGCTAAAGGTCTCTTCATAATTGCAGTTCACTTGGAAGAGAAGTTCAAATTAAGTCATATTTTTTCTCACTTGTTTTCTAGACTGAAATTTATTTGTTACAATCTCAGTTTTCAGATTGGATTTTGCTTTCCTTTAGGGCTGTAGATATCTGAAGTAGTTTGAGTTAGGCTTTAACTGGACATGAGTAAGTTCTGGCTGCAAATTAGAAAAAAACCCTCCCTCATCATTAAATCAAAGGTCTGGAAGAGTCTTGTAGTTAAAGAGTGTTTGGGTCAAAATCCCAAAGCATTTTGAAATGGAGTTTGTTAGGTACTGTATGATAACAGTACAGCACTGAACTCGATGACCCAGGAGGGCTGCCATGATCTTGTGTTCCTAAATGTATCCTGCTGCACCTGAAAGCACAACTTGACCTAGTTATTAAATGCTTAACTGGAAAGGATGGAGTATTTCTATTTCCCAAGTTCTAATTGTGTTTCTCTGAGATGTGGGGAGCTACGCTGGCTTGTTTACTGAAGACCCTGCTGGGTGGTTTGTAAGGGACAAGGAGATGGTGCGTACCTTCCCGGCTGGAATACATAACTGCCAGCAAACTTAGAAAGGAAGTAGAACTCAACATAGAAAAATATGGAATATTCTTTTGAGAAGCCTGAATACTTCCAAGTAGCAGAATATTCTTGCATTAATCTCATATGGAAACAAGATGTTATTGAGGATAATAAATATTACTGAATATAGCTACGTGTATAGCAGTAATAAATATGCTGTTCCCTGGAGGATTTTAAACTTTCAGAGAAGTCTGACAGTAGTGCTTCTCAGTTGCTCAGAACCAGAGATGGGGAACAGTAGAAGTTTCCTTTGCCATGGGCTATATATCCGCATTGTAGCCATAGCGGCTTGTTAGTTCTGTAGAGGTAAAGTGGCTCCTTGGGCACCTTCTGTTATCACGTGGTTTGGGTAGAAATAGTGTTTTCCCAAAATTTCATCACAAGACTGGTTGGGTCTCCTTAGCTGATTTAGGTATCTTGAGATTATGTCCTGGAATATTGGCCAGAAACATCTTTTCAGTCGGTATCAAGTTGCATGCATCGATTGCAGCTATCTGTTTTCAAACATGGGTCTGCTCCTGCGCAGCTGAAGATTATTATTTTTTTTTAAGCTGCATTAGAAACAGTTTGTACAAGTAACTTACATGTGCAGATGTGCACATAGCTGTGTTGACATACTCATTTAGTCTACTTTTAGACTCATAAGAACTTAACAGTTAATACACTTAATCTTTAAATTGTATGTGAATAGTGAATATAAATATGCTAGGCAATAATTGCATGTCAGTGATTGTCAGCTGTTAGATTTGTAGCACAAAGCATGAAGCTAAATAGGGGTGCAAATAATCAGGTGCTATTTATTGAAGGAATTAGGTGAATGATTTGTCATGCTAACAGCATAGAAATAACCTGGCAATTTTTATGTTTTAGTAACTTGTTGGTATTTGGAGTAGCAGCTCATATACTGGACAAAGAAATCAAATCTAGTATCAAAATCTGTCTTCAAACTTTGGCAATACAGTGTAGGCTTTGAAGGGTGATTTAGATTAATCAGACTTGTGCCTAAACTGTCCTTGGTTTAGTACTAAAAGTAAAAAAAACCTCACAGTTTTATTAATCTCTAGTGTTCATACCATTATTTTGAGTATGCTTGGATATACAGCTCAGTGGAAGGAATGTACTGTACAGAATAGATCATTTCACCTGTAGCTTCCACTCTTGGCTCTTTAGCCGGTTTCTGTGCTTGGTATGGGAGAGCTGTCTAGTAGCTCTGTTTTATACAGATGCTTTACAAAACAAGGTATATGCAGCAACTTCCACTTTTGTGCAAGTGGAATGCTCTGGGATGATAAATAACAACCAGTTGTATAAAGGGATGCCCTGTAATACCCTGAAGGAAGCTTAACTCGGAGTTACCTGTTGCATTTTCCTAGATGGCACTTCAGTTGGTTGCATAGAATATATAAATGTGGATGTATATCCTTCCAGAAGATACGTACTTACTGTACATATGGTATCTATCCGGCACATAATTTTAGGTAAATCAAATTTCTTTCTTCAGAGTAAACTTTTGGGTGACAGCCAAAGCTGTACAGTCATCTTGATGCTGCCATTTTAACCTCATTAAGGGGAAAGGGAAAGCTGCCTGGCTCTACAGGCTGTCAGTTTTCCTCTCTACCATGTACGCATACCAGGGTCTCTAAGTCCAGCTTCCTCTCTTGTTGATCCACCTTAATATTTCTACAATATATGTACAACATGCGTTCTGTTTGCAGTACACATGGATGTATCTCCCTGTGCGTACTTTACTGCCAGAGTAGTACCCTCACCTAGCTTTGAGGAGGTGACTCCTCTGTGCCACCTCCCTTCGTGGGAGTGAGTATACCCCAAGAAGGAGGAGGAATTGGCTGCAAAGATGGGCACTAGAGCCCCTGTCCCCCAAGCTTAATAATAAAAAGAATATGGACAGAAGCCAAGTATATTATGTACCAAATTCACTTCCTCTGCAGAATACAGTTAAATGAAAAACACATGGAGTAGCTTGTTGAGTTGATTTTGTTCTGTGCTCTGTCCTGGTAATGGATTTGTTTTCAGAATTGAGCGTTCTGCATGTTTCTTGGTGAATGCTAGTAGGTTTGGAAATATCACAGCATGTGGGACCCAGTAAAACATGAACTTCATTTGTTTTCCTTGGCTTCTGTGTGTCATGATGTGTTCAAGATGATAGGGTCTGGAAAACTGTAAATTTTAGTTAGGTCTCAAGTATGAATCCTGAGCCTTGTCTTCTTGTTGCAGAGGAAGTGTGGCAGTAGGAGGAAGGCTGTTGTTCAGCTGTGTTCCTGAGGGTGTACCGTGCAGCTTATGTTTTGTTTACATTAAAGGTATGCTGACAAAGCTGCTGGCTCTAATATTGAACTTAATAGTTTTGTTTGGGTTTGCAGCTGTGTCTCGCTGTCCTTTCACTCTGCCTGCCTGCAGTTCTTCACAGAATTATATACTGCAGCAACAAATCCTGCTCCAGTAATGCTGCTGAGGCCAGGATTCTGGTGTATTTCTGTCTTGTTCTCAGAGTTTGCCAGGCAGGTTGAAGAGATGGAGGTAAGTGGATGGGCATCTGTGTGCTCTCATTGGTTTGTGACCATTTAAGGAGCTGTGAGCTGAAATGAGCCAAATGGCTATTTGTTTTTCCTTCAGCCTTGCTCTTGGAAAAAGTAGAGTTGGGGAGGGTGGAGGTAGGGTTCCCCTACATTATCCAGCTAAAGATAGATGGCTCAGAAAAGGAAAAAAAAAATCAAAATTTAAATTTTAGGAAAAAAAAAACCCAACACCCAAAAACCCCCAAACAACCTGAATTACTGCAACTCTACTTCTTAAAAGATACATTAAAAAATTCAAACACTAGTTGCTTATATGCGTATTTTAAGAAGCACTGCAACTGTAAGGGACTGTGGTACTGTTGTACTAGCTATCGTGGAAGCAAAAGGATACCCTGCCCAGAGCAGAGTGCTGCTCTTTAGGACTTAGATGTGCAAGGCATGGCACCTCTGGGAGATTCTTTGTAAGGCAAGGTCTTAAAAAGGTAGACTAAGGTCAGAGAGATGATGACAAATGCTAGCGAGAGGGGAGCTCTGGCTTTCTAGTTATATATATTGACTTCCTCCAAGTTTTATTTGGACAAACAACAGTTCATGGGGGAATTCTATGTCACTTTTCTATTTAGTGACATCCTATTTAGCAAAATAAGTACTTAAAGTTAAGTAGAGTGAAAATGTTGATCCATCAGCCTCTCACGTGACATGTTTCATCCTAATCCAATATGAATATTTTGCGGTCTAGTCAGCAAGTCAAATTAAAGCACAGATTTTCCCATCTACCTATGTGGACCTCAATCACAAGTGAAAGCTCATTTGCAAGTCCGTGTCCTTAACTGATGGTTGCAAGTCACTACTTCTGTTGAAATACAGTTCCCTGTTCTGGAACGTGTAGGGTTTCCCAACATCTCAAACAGGTAGGAATTTGATAGTATAGGGAAAGGCAGTGGAGTGGCCAGAGAAACTGCACTGCGGGTAGCTTTGAATCGATCAGGTATTAGCTTCTATTTGTTGCTATAGTTCCTGGAACTTTGAGTAAGGTATTTTGTCCAGCTCGTCCTGATAGATTGGCTGTTTTGTGTCTGGGATAGTGTTTTTGTGTTGGTTATAAAGGAAAAACAGATTCAGAGTTTGGGCAGTGGAGAACTTCAGAACCTGCTTGCTAGGTTGTGGGTACTTGGCCTCTTCAGAACAGCTGCTTAAGTTCCTTTCACTTCTCTCTGTTTCTTGTGGGTGATGAGTAAAGTCTCTCTGGAGGAGAGAGGCAGAGAGAGAATGAAGAGACATTGGGGTTTGTATCTCAGCTGTCGAAGTTCATCACCTAAATCAGATAACTAGGATTCTCTTCTGAGTTTCCCACAGGGTGTTCTTCCTGTCAGCCTACAAGGTCATACATATAATTGGGTATTGCAGTGAACTTTGGTCTAAATCTACTCTGATCATGTGAATTGTAATCTGAAAAGTGACTTCTGTTCAGCTTGGTAAGTCTATCGACCTGCAGTGGGACTGAGCTCTTCAACACTTCTCCAATTTAATTGCCACGAGTTGTTACACCACTACAAAATACACGCAGGGTAGTTGACAATGGGGTTTCCTGTGTGATGGCTCCTGTCTCTGCAGGTAGTTAAATAAGCCCAGTACCACAGATTTGTAGCCGAATGTTGTATGCACAGTGGTTTGACTGGCCGATCATAATGGTAGATGGTAGAGCAATGGCACAGGTCCTTCTTGTGCCTTGGTACAAGTGACAGTGGTTCTGGCCTTGTGAACCTCCCCTCAACATTGTCACCTTCTCCTACACAGCTGTATGGGCACAACCTGCATTCTTCAGTGCCTAGCTTCACAGGTTTTACTAAAGCATGCTGAAGATGGGCTATACAAAAATCTTACAAGGCACAGGGTTTGCAGTCCCACAATGTCTTTGTGATTTAATTTTCTGTCCAGCTAAAATGTCTGATTTGCAGTTACCGCTTATAGATTACTATGATGCAAAGATGTTACTACATTTTAATGGCTCCTCAACTGGTATTACTTGGAAAAACCCCAGTGGTGAAGTGAGATGACACCAATTTGTACCAAGTATGGATTTGGCCACTATGTTCATTCTGGCTTTGAGCTGGAAGCTGTATGAATTATGTTCTTTCCTGATTGCAAAGTGTGACATTTCTCCATATCATCAAGTCTAGTAGGTCTAGTGGGTAGAGCTCTGTTTAAAATATCTGGAAATTTATGTAGAGAAGGATAGGTTCAAAAGGTCTGCAAACATCAGAATAGAACTTGAGTAATGGCCCCTTGTGTAATTTTCCTGTGTAATGGCACTATGTTTTTATAGTCGTTTACACTATGGGAAAAAACAGAAGTCAGGCTTGTGTTTAGATAACTTCTTAGAATTTCTTTCAAGCAATAAATTTGCGTTTGTTCAGCAAAAATCAGTTATTTTTCAGAAGCTTAGGTTTTGGAGAACAGACAAGTAAGATACGCCATAGAAATCTAGAAAAAGATAATTTCAAAATTTAATAGCAATAAAGTATGCCTTAGTTTTTAAACTTACATAAGCATTTCTCTAATTTTTCTTGAGTTTGATGCCAGCTTTTTGTTTGGCGAGGAACCTTTCTTAAAGTGACTGGGGGCTAATATAACACTGTATTATCATACTTCAGTAATTACCTGCTTTCACACCTAATTCAGCAGCTTGTCCCAGTTTGGATGGGTGCTTAATCACACTTGTAACCATAAGCCCTTAGTAAATCCCCCTGCTGTTACTGGAGTTTTTACCACTTGTGAGCATTACCTTGGATTATTTTGAGTTATGAAGTTCTTGTACTTCTGGATATGTTTTTCAGAGATGAGGTATTGCCTCTTCAGACTGCAACATTACTGTTTTGACATGAAGAATTTTGTAAAAGCACAAGATAGCAAGGACAAGATAAATATTCTGAAGAAAGAAGTTTTGGGTTGTTTTTTTTCCCTTATAGTACTGTAATGTTTCCTGTAATGAACCTGCTTACCTGGCTGCTAAACAAATGAAATGTGCTATGACTTATTCTTGGCACGGCCACAGTGTGGTTAGGGGCACTAGCCACACTCTGACACACGAGTTACCATTCTGGCACCTTTGGGCTGTTTTTGCAGCTGCAATGAGACCCAAACTTTATTCCAGAAGGGGCAGTTATACCCAGTGGATTTGCAAGGGAACCCCGTTGTTGTGTGTTTACAGGTAGATTGCAGTTTCCCTCCTCCATGTAGCTTCAAAGTAGGAGTAACAGACAGGAGGGCAAGCCATTACAGCAGTAGCAAGGGTTGTGCCTGTTTAAGGTTTGTAACAGCGTGCTGTCCTATCTTAACTCTGGCTTTAGTATCTTTAGTAAATGGCTATTGCAGTCCTCCTGTTGCTACCTAGATAAGGTAGTTAACCTCAAGCTCCCAAAGTACTTGCTCCCAAGAGTATATATATTTCTGTATTGTAGGAGGGCAGAAATTTGCCTTTTAGCTTGCTGGTTAGAGGTGATTAACATCTCATTCTGTTTTTTTTTTTTTTAAAAAAAAAAAGCCCATGTCCAGCACTGACTTTGTGCAGTTTGGCTACTCTTTATACTCTTTATATAGCTCAATGTCTTTAACAGATGCTTGCTTGCAAAAGGACCAGACAATGTAGAAATCTGTCTCTCATACTTGGAGGTAACACTGTAAGCATGTGCCTAGTTGAAGCCTGTGGCGAAAGAGGTCTCTTTACCCAGAAATCATACCCAGAAGTATCCCTGTTCTCTTTTCCCATTGCTTTGGGAAGTCATCTTTTACTGCATGTGGAATCTGCATTTGATATGGTGAAGTATGGCCCTGAAGCTGCTATATCCTGACCCTATTGAGCTTTCCAAGTAACTTTAGTTTTTTCTCAAAACTATGACATTGAAGCCTGTTCAGTCTGTGCTTTAAGTAGTCATGACTGATTCTAGTTATAAAAATTACTGGTATTATACTCATATACTAGACACCCAGGGCCTGTACAGGAGATTTATTTTCTGCTCAGCCCTGTAACACCTCCTCATTAGAATGGAGATGTGGTCTTCAGACTACATGCCGGTACACCTATTTTATTCCAGTGCCAAAAAAGAAGAGAAAAAACCTAGGCTGTCTTACTGAGAAACTTCAGGGAGCACCACCTAACTTGCATGGAAGAAATATATCAACAGGCATTCTGGACCTGCTAGTGCAATTTCCAGATAAATCCAGACATTCCTAAACTTAAAATGCATTATCTGCTTAATATTTAGTTCACTGTAATCCTACAAGCGTTAGTCCTTGAAGTCTAATGTCTGGAACTGAGCCACTTGCTTGGTCACAGTACCCTAAAAGCCAAGAAAACCATAGCCTGGCCTTTCTGGGGTGTGTTTGAAAGGGTGGGACACAGAAAACATCGTATCCTGGCTGCTGCAGGGGTGACATGCTTAATCCTCCCAGTTTTGCCACAGTTTGGTTATTGTCTGTCTGGAAGAGGTCATTGCAGGTCGCCTTTAGAACATTTTGATTATTTTCCCACCTTTAGTCTTAGAAAGCTAATTTCCCATACCCATAAACACCTGAAGAACCAGTTTCAGCAGTGTCTTTGCTTGGTGAAAAAGCATGTGGAACAACTGTCTCATACCTAGTCTGTACCCTGCATCCTTTTAAAGGAAGGTATCATCATTGGAGTGAAATCCAGGCAGCAAATTCACCATGGTACACTGATGTTGATGCAGAGTTTGTTACGGTCAAACCCTTCATTTCTCTCTTCTCTTGTTCCTTTGATGACATAATAGCGAGGGCACAGCCACGTTGGTAGCTGAGAAAATAGAGATCTTGTATAGGGCTTCCCACATATCTGTTAGAGATGAGGTCACGAGGCAGGTGAACTCTGAAGTGGGAACAGGATGGGAGGAAGCAAACGGAGAGACAGGAAAACCTGGCCTCACTGATAAGTTGGGAAATGAGAACTCAGACCTCAGAGGAAGAACCCACAAATTCCTTGCCCAATGTCTTACAGGAATGTAACAATGCTGGTGGTGTTGGTCTTTCTTGGCATTTTGTTATCAGCAGTCTTCTCTTCATCTGTTGTCCCTTAGTATGACAAAAAACTGGCTCGATATTTAGCTTAAAATGCTTAATTTATGAGCACTGTAATTACCCAGAAAGTCTGACATCTTTTTTATTTGCTTTTAAATAGCTCATGCATTTCCTAATCTCTGCAGTAGAACTGTCATGCTGAAAGAGCCAGATACACAAGTTGAGTCAGAAAATGAAGTGGAGCCTTTTTTTCATAAAAAGGATGTGCTTTCAATATAGAACATGGCCAACTCCAGGTAAGTATAGGAAGGGCAAGGAGGGGTACAGCCTTTGTAATTAGCTCGGAACTGCTGGTAGACTCCCCAAAGGTGGTGGATGGAGCAGAGGCTAGCACCTGATGTGCAAGATAACATTCTGGTTTCTCAAAGTACCAATAACAACAACAATTCAACGTTTTGTCTAACCATCCCCACCCCCAGCTATACTTGCATCTTAGCTTAAAGAGATGCAAGAGATGGAAGAAGAGGAGGAGAAATATAGCTAATCTTTAGGACTACCTTTTAAGTTGTTTTTAGCTTTTCAGCAGATGTGACACCTAAATATATTGCAGCTCAAGTCTTACATAATAGAGTATCAGAAAGTGATATTAAAAGGGGGGAAAAAAGTCCCAGTACGAAGGTGTTATATGGAAGTTTGAATCGGGATTTAGCTTCTGAAGTCCAAAGGAGATGTAGCAAATGTTTGGGATCGTGACAGCATATCAGCGGTCTCGGATGACCGTGGTATAACCAGGATGAGACCAGCATGCATACTTTAACCGTACAGGGCTCTGAAATCAGTAGCACTGGCTGGAGCTGTCCAAACAGTTGTTGTGTCAGGTGCAGCTGGGACTGGTCACGGCAGGTTGCATGGAAAGCAGTCTATGACGTGGTGGAGGATGTGTTTTTGCCAGTTTGGAGGAATTCCAAAATCAGCTGCCCAGCCCATGAAGCTGCTAGGGTACAGATGGTGACTGTCGCCTTTGGTGGTCATAGCATAGTGAATACTAACTTGCAATGAACGGAAAGTGCTAACAAGGTATGAGGAAATGACAAGAACATGCTTGTAGAAAGGTGGCAGAATATGTTCTTGGGTTGTCAAACAAAAAATTTTCTCTGGTACATGAAAGAAATCTCTAAAGGAAGCAACAAGTTGATCATGCTTCAATATATTAAAAAAAAAAAAAAAATCCCAAGACTTGTAAAAATTAAGACAGAAAGATTCCTGGAACAAAGGCCAGTTCATAATTTGTGGAACTCTGAATATACAACCAGTTGTCAAAGCATAACATAGAGTGGAAGAAACAAAAAAACCAAAACAACCCCCAAAGCCCCCTTCTTTTAATAGAATGTTAATTCAACAACCATTCTTTCCTTTCCAACTGGACTTTTGTTACACTACCTGTTCTAGCACTGTGCCAATCTTCTATGGCATGTGGAAAGATTGGAGTAGTTACAAAACTCCTAATGGTTGCCTGTTTATGCCTATTAAAGTATCTACTGAAATTGTAAAAATCGCTATGCCTGACTTACGGTGATTGACAGAAATAGGCTGATTCTATTCCAACAAGTAGTATGGAGATGCACAGAGTGTGCCTACATCCCTGACTTAATGTTGAACCAGGGATTTGCATCAACTCCAAAGCATCTAAATACAGTGGCCTGCTCTTCAGAGTTGCTATTTACACAGGTTTTGAATTTAGCAATTCTTCTGTTAGTGCCAAATGTCCTGAAGAATCAGGCTGGGTTTATTCAAGTCTGGCAAGGTTTCTTCAATTAAAAATTTTTACAAGTTCAGTATGTTAAACATTTAAAAACAAAACAAAGCAATGCCCGAACTCACCCTTAGGTTAAAAACCTTATTTTAAACTGAAACAAATGCGATTTCGTGACTGGATTTTCAACGATATTTGGGATCACCAGACTTCAACTCCTGCAGTTAAGGATGGGTTTGTCAAAAATACTCATGTGCAGGAAGGCAGTTAATGGCGGGATTTTCCAAGTTAGACTGGTTTAACTAGTTTGAAGGTCTTGCAGTAATGGCATAGTGTGGCATGATGTGGCCTATCACAAAAAACAGTATCCTAGATATTTTTTTTCTTTGCTTGTTTTGAAGCACCTCTTTGATTCATTTCTGCCTTCCTGGGTGGATGGTCTTGGTAATAGACTCCTACAAGCAAGCTAAAAGGAAAATAAGGATAAGTATTGTCTTTAAAAAATTTCAGGACACAAAACTTTGTTTTCATCTGCATCAGCAAACCAGATGACACTAGCTATGATGTTTTAAGTACATTTCATATATTCTTGATTTTGAGGCTTTGTGTATTTCTGTGAATGCTTAGCTTTCTTTCAAAGAAAAGCTGGTTAAGTTTAAATTGACTCTGTGGAATCTTGCTTCTTTTTTTCTTTTGCATTATTTATAAACTTAGGTCTGATGACGATTTTGCAGTCAACAGTGTTTGTAGCAGATGCGTGTAGATTCTACTGGCACCATAATTAAACAATGAATTGTATTATCTGGCACACCAAGCTCTGAAGTTTTAAATTATTCAAAAATGTTTTTGCTGTGAGCTGGCACATTCTCATTAGCATGGATCTGGTCAGCCAGGCTGAATCAGTCATGCAGGGAAAATTTGCGAACTGCCAGGCTTGTCACCTCCCGTTAACTCAGAAGAGAAACTTGGCCTGAAATAAGTCTCGACTGGGGAGCGTGTGGACCGTATTGATAGCAGATGGTACCCACTCCATTAGCCCTGAAGGAACACATTGATGGGTTAGGCTGAAGAGCCAGGACATGGTTAGAAGGTGGTTTTGTTACTCGTTTGACTATTAAGAGGTAAAAAGGAGAACTTGCTGCCTTGTATCACTGAAGAATAACAGTCCCAACTTTAATGATGCAGGCATCTCTTGCTGATTGACTGAGTACACTGCTACAGTGGAGAAAAGTCATGAGCACAATTGTTTCATGTAGCTAATTCCTTCTTTAAAATAATTTCCTGGAATGGAAGAGAATACTCAACCTTTCTTAGGAGGAGATTACTTAGTGTTTTTATTGCTTTAAATTTGAAAGAAATCCCTTTTATTCTTAACTTCTATTTAAAGCAAGCATTTTCTTGTTTGTTTTTGGCAAGGAAACAGGAGCTCAGCAGCCAAGTCTAAGTTCCATTTGCATGAAAATTAGAGGCATCACAACTAGGAAACAAACAGCAAGGCTTTTTTTCTTTGGTACTGTCTTTCATGATGTATAGGGATATTATTACATTTGGTACATAGGACAAAATTTTGGTCATCTTGAAGTCAAGTAGGGAGGAAAATCAGGATTTCATCCCAAAGATTGCTGTCCCCAAGACCTCCGGGATTTTTGACTAAAATCAATTGTAAGGATGATGACAGAATAGTGCATGTGTAAGATGTGTAATGCTATAGGATAGAATTATGCTTTTGCATGGTATTTTGGTCTGCTTTGAAGGAAATGGTGAAGACTAGAATTTGGTTTTTTATACTCCATTCTTCTTTCTCTGCTTCAGATTTCATTTGGTAAAGCTACACCTGCAAATAACTCTGAGCCTTTAATGTAAGTTTGATGGCTGATTCTGCCAGAGCTTGATGTTTTGTCAGCAAATTAAAGCATGAAATTTAATCTTTGTTTTCCTTCAGCAAATAGTATTTCTGTATTGCAGAGTTGTGGCCGCTGCCCACAAATGAATCTTTGGTCTATTGTCTAGACTTTGCTTAAGCTTTCTTTCAGGTTACATAGGGAGCAATTAAATGCTTTTTTTTCTACAACAGTATCAGAGGCTATAGAAATATTTTTCAGGACCCTGATCAGGATCACAGGAGAGTGTGGAAGCTATGTCATATAAGCCAAGAAATTTTTTAGGGGTGGTCTAAATAGATAGGTGCCAGGTTACTGGTTCAAAGGTGATAGAAAATCCATGGAAGGCAAAATGGAAGGACTAAAGTAAGGCAGCGACTTGGCTGTGTATCCAGGAAACGGGCTGGCTTTACTACTTGCAAAGGATGGAAACTAGGCTTGAATTTCTCACCCATGATACTTGCTTCTGTTGCTTACATTTTGTTGGTTATAACACTGTAAATAAACAGAATGGTACCAAAGAAACAGGCGACTTAGTAGTCACATACTTCTCTTTACTTTTGGTATAGTCTAATGATGTCCTAGGCTTTGACTAGTTTATCGGGCCAATGAGCAACTGTATACATATTACTATTAAAATAAAAGTTAGTATTTAGAACATTTTGCTGATCAGTAATACCTCAGATGTTTCTTTTGCTGTACCCAGAACAGAGAATAATCGTCACTTCTCAGACACCGCAAGTAGTTGCTAGAGAGTATTTCAAATGGCAGTCTTCCTGAGTTGAAAAAAAAGAGTAAAATTCCATAATGGTGATTTGGCAGTCTGGGGTAACCTCAAATCTGAGCTGCCAAACCAAAGCGGTTTTTTAATAGGAATAGAAAAATTCAAAGCAAAAAATAAGCAGAAAACTTGTAGTAGGTGTCCACACCAGGAAATGTGGTATTGCTGATCATAACTGGATTTGAAAGTGGTAAACTACTGATATCCTGAAAGGCAGTACTCATAAATAGGTTAGCATCAATACTGGTTCAGTCAGTCCAGCTTAATATAATGGTGCACGTATTTAAAGCCACAGATTTGTGTTACATGACCCTGATAATATCTGACTTATGTGGTCTGTTTGTCTCATAGTGATTTTTATACAGAACCCCTGAGCAACTGATCACCTATTACAGCTCCATTGACATGAAATTAAATCGATACTGCTAGACAAACAAGCAAACAACTTCAGAAAAAAATCTCATATGGCCTTGGGTATTTTTTTTATTATCCCGCTTTTTATCCTACTTCTAAGGTCTAGAAGCAGAATCACTAGGTCAAGGCAGCAAACAACTGTCCAGATAGTGGGTGGAGCAAGTAGTGGTTTTGATATGTTTCAGGGGAGCATTTTTTAATGTTTTTCTAGAACATCTCAGTAACTTCATGTGCACTGAACACTGACAGCTGCAACTCTGGAAAATGCTTCCACAGCAGAGGAGCATAATTCTACTAAACGCTACATGAATTGTATGCTCTTTGGAAGATTGTGGTGTGTTGGTTTTGGTTTTTTTAATGAATATGGATATTGAAGAGACCTGATAGCACACACTTACCTATAATGGTGACTGACCAGTTCTTTGGTTTCTGAGGGCTAAAAAGCCCCCATTAAAAAGGAGTTTTAAATCAGATCCTGTAAGATGTTACAAGTTCAATGGGTGCATTTGTCTTATTGTACGTATGGTTACTGGTAAAATCTAGTGCTCCTTCTTTCAGACAAGCATGAGGTTTATGAAATAGGTGTGTGAGTACTCCTACAGGATAAGAATTAGGCTAAAAATCAATGTGGTGGTTGAACTAAGTGCTTCAAGAGCTTAACAAAGGAGGTATGTTACCATTATGAAAATGTCATGGATGGCTAAATCTTTGTTGGATAGGTGAGGACATAATTCAGAAGGCTCACCTGAACTTTAGTTTGGTTGTAGACCCTTTTGTTATATTAAGCATAAATATATAAGAGATATGGAGAGAATAAAGAAGAGAGAACATTTTTTGCTACATAAAATAACATGACTTTTTCATTTAAACATCACTCATTCTCAGTGCATTAACTACATTTTATCAGATTGTTTGACCTTTGCTGTCAAGGGGGAATAAATGTAATTTTACTTCTCCATAATGAAAATAACATTAGGAAATATATGCAAGAATGCTTGTTTAATTTCCTCCTCCCTGCATTCTTACTTTGGAAAATTATGAACTGTTGTCTCAGTCCTATGAAACATGTTTTGCTTGCTCTTGACTTTAAAATATGAACACATTTGTTTTTACTTCAGGATAAAACCAATTAAGTTGGTATTAAATGAGGTAATCAAATTTGTATTTTTCACTGTTCAGTGAATGGAGTTAAACTACTGCTTAGTCTTACATGCTTACTATTTATAGATTTGGATAGATGTGTGTGTATATGCATTTTGTCTTTAGCACATTAATACGAAGAAGATAAACTTAATAATAAGTAATGATAAGTTAAATTAAGTGATGATTCTGGGTTCTAGCACTAAGTTTCTGTTCCTGCGTAGGAATATATCTGAGAGAATTAGAGAGCAATCTGAGAGAATATGAGCTCATCCATCTTGACTTGGGGCAATTGAGAGAATCCTGAAATAAAGATACAATTAAAATGAAAGACGAGAATCCTAAACCATAGGAGTTTCAGGCCGTTCGGAGAAGTGAGGCGGGAAATCTGGAAGAGGAGATACTTTTGGAAGAGACATGCAGAAAATACTAAAAATAGCTAGTGATAATGAGAAGCAAACGTGCTATGAAATCCTGATATCGTATGGTCCATCAGGAGTGGAAACAATTAAAATGACCCACCCTCCCTCTTAAAACACTCTCTTGGAAAAGTGCCTCTTGCAGTACCAGGGAAGGCAAAATGTCTGTTCACTAAACACATTACAGATGTATACTGGGCGACTTCTGGTACTAGCAGGTAAATGAGAAGTGCAAGAAGAACAATTTAGATGTTGAGAGAAAGTTTTACTCTGAAGTAGAAAGAACATATTGTAAATATGATGTGTTTGACATGGTGATTTAGTTGGCAAATATATGATGCAGAGAAGGCTAACAGCTGCTTAACAGACAAATGTAAGATATCCAACAGAGCATATGCCTAAGAACAACATAAAAAAATGGAAAATGTCGGATGAACAATTAGTATTCTGTCAAATGCATAGAAGTTGTATTACTAATTGTGGTGAGTTAGCCTTAGCTAGCAGCAAAATGCCCACCTAGCTGCTCTGTCCCTCACTCTTCAGTGGAATGGGAAACATAAGAAAAAACCAGAAATGGGAAAATGTGTGGATCAAGATAAAGACAGGGAGATTGCTTATAAATTACTGTTGCAGGCAAAACAGGAGTTGACTTCGGGAAAATTAACTTGCTGCCAATTAAAATTGATTTGGGTGGTAAGAAACAAATAAATGTTAACCTTCCCATCCTGCCCCCCATTGAACTTTACTCATTTACTCCACACGCCTCTACCTGCCCCAGGTGGGACTTGGGAGGGGGTACAGTCAGTATTTAGCAGTTCCTCTCTCCAGCTCCTTCCCTTACACTTTTTCCCTGCTCCAGCACGGGACCTCTCCATGAGCCACCATTCCTTCGGGAAATATCCACCTGCTCCATGGGCTGCAGTGTGGATGTCTACTCCCATGCCTCGAAGCACCTCCTCCTTTTACTTTGGCATTGCCCCTGCTGGTTTTTTCACCCTTTTTTTTTTTTTTTTTTTTGTAATCCTCCTCTGCCTGTGTGGCATTTTCTGCCCTTTTTCAGAGGGGGATTGAGCTTACCACCAGCGTGGGTTGGGGGGCTGAGCTGTGCCCTGTGGTGGGTCTGTTGGTGTTCGCTAGACCCAGCTGTGTCAGACTCCCACTGCCAACCCCCTGGGCACCTGCGCTCAATTCTACATAACTCACTTAGAAATTATCTTCTGAAAAACTGGAAGGAAATAAGCAGTAGGGAATAAAGTTGTTTGTCTTTTGGTACTTTTTTTGGTAATTTTACCATACACCCATTTTGTGGATAAGTTGTAGAGGGGGAAGGAAGAGTGTTTTGCGTCAGAGCGGAGAGAGTTTTTATTGTAGCTATATTATAAAGTAAATGGTCTTGGCATTGTATTACTCCTAGCTTTGCAGTTTTACCTGTGACAGAAGGGTTCATATAACTCAAGTTCATAACTCAAGAGAAGTGTTTCACCTTAAGCAAGTTTTGCGGTCTTACAGTCCCTCATGCGTGAACTAACAAGAGTGAAAACGTTGACTTGCAGGCACTCGCCATTTTATTCTGCTTGTTTATTTTGTGGTATTTCCTCAAGACTGTTTCTAACACTCCAGATGCTCTGCACAAAACTTTAAAAAACATTAATGTCATTTTGAGGAATACTCAGCTTCTGTTTAAGCTGTGCTTTGTAGACAAGAATTCAGTACAAAATGATTGCTCAGGTGGCAGCATGTTTCTGAAAAAGCTCTGGTTTATGGACTTTGTTTTTTCTTTTCTGTAGATACTGAGCAAGAGGCAATGTGTAGCTGGTCTGTTTTGGAAGACAGAGGAAGTGTTTATTTTTGCCCTTTTCTCCTCTTATTCCTGTAGGGCAAACAACCTTTATAGACCAGGTAGGAACATCGCCAGGCAGGGTGGTGAACTTTCTTCTGCTCATTCTTGCTTCTGTGTGTCGATAAACTAAAGGGTTATAACATAATATGATCTTAGTCAGCTTTCCTGAGCCACATCACGCTATAGCCCTGCGTGTCCTCTCTCTCTGTCTGCACAGTTGTATATCTCCACGGAAAAAGAGAATGAGAAGAATTACATGGTGGTAGAGATATTAAAAGCTTTATTAACAAGAGCTTCAGAGATTATTTAATTGTATATACTTTGTTGTGGTTTAATTCACAATGGGTGAATCATGTTTGTAGTTCTAGATAAGTGCCCATTAAGCCTTTATGTGATATCATGGCATTATACGTATGTCATAGATGTTACAAAAGCTCCCAGCATTTCATGGATGTTTTGTCGTGACTGTAAACCTTGTAATGGGACTGTTTCTTGTGTCTGGCTATAATTTCTAAATGAATGCAAGAAAAGGGCAAAGAAGTCTATACTGACTTCTCTGGACTAAAGATTCCTCAGGTCTCCAAGAGTCTTGGTCTTTCTGTACAGATTCAAATTCTGCACAGCTTATGGTCGGTGAGCAGTGGTCCACATCTCAAGAAGCTACAGTTTGTAGCCCTCCCTGTCTTCTGCTCTGGTGACAGCTATGTCAGGCAGAGAAAACATTGCTTCTTTTGTAACCCTGCAGAAGCAGTTACTGAAATGTGGATGTAGCTGAGGGCAGTGCTCTACCAGGAGAGCATCTGTGCACGGCTGGGGCTTTATGGTCCCTATTTTCAGGATTCATTTAGACCTAGAAGATTTCCCCACAGAGGTAGAACGGGTTCAGTAAATTGAGTCTTTGATGATTGTCTCTGCCTAGATGGGCTTCCTAGTAGATGGTACACAGTTCGTACACCTTAGTTAACATAAGGTTGATAACTCCAAGGGCTAAGTGGTGAGTAATAATAAATCTGTGCAGTTTCTTGTCCGATGTACTTTGAGAAGGGATTATTGGATGGGAAAGATGACTGTACCAATTCCCTCTCCCCTTTCCCCTACAATTTCTGCTCTGATTAGATAGCCACTTCTGCCCCTGCTGTGGTACACACAACCCAAATATATTCGAGAGGACAAACATATTGGTAAAATAGAGCTTAGTAATTTAACTGAGAGCTAGACACAGAAAAGATAACAGAATTACATTGATTGTACTTGTGACACTCTAATTTTACTGATTTTAGAGTCAAAACGAAGGCATGCAAATGGTGCTGTCTGTCAGTGGAAAAGGTGGTGGGGGGAGAGGAACTGAAGTGTATTGCAACTGGATTGGCAAAAAGAAGCTAATGAGTTACAGCTGTATTTAAAAGAAAATCTTTCAGGTTTTGAAAATTAGCTAGTGATGGATGGATGGAGGCTGTGGCAATTGATATAGCAATGGTGCCAAGTGAAATACATTTGTTACCAACAGGGAATAAAATATATGCTACTGAAACCCTTTAGCACAGCTTGGAACTTAATATAAATAAAATATATTTTAAAATTATGCCAACAGTCATTCCCAAGAAACAATTTCACTCTCCTTGATTCTTTTTTTTTCTCCCTACCTTCTGCATCAGTTTGTGCATAAGTGCATGTTTCTGTATTATGTTTTAGTAAAAAAATTATGGTCAAATTTAATAACTCTTACATCCAGAATGAGGATGATATATATTCAGGAGTATGCATTAGATATTCTTTAGAGCATTCAGACACACAGGCTCTCTCAAAGTGTTAAAAAAGTCACTATCCAGGCCATTGTGGGTTATCAATAATAGTCCTAATAATGTTTTTGTACTGTGGAAGTGCACAGAAACTCTGTAGTCATAGGCTAGCAGCACTCTGTCAGGCGGGGTGTGAATGTGGCACAAGAAGACGGTAGTTGTCCTAGAGAGCTCACAATATCAGCTTCAGCTCTGTTGTGTTCTTTTTGGTAGGCTTTGCTTTTTTAACAAAGGGACATCTTTTGTTGTATTTTGCAGGAATCCTTCACCCCCCCCTCTCCACCTCCCCTAGTCAGAATAGGATTAAAGGAGGGTAAATAGTCTAGTGCTGTCAGATCTTGTATTTCATCACTGTTGCACTTAAATTTGAATTTAACTCCTGGTTGGTGCACTGTGATTTGAAAAGATGGCTATAGGCTGAAACCAATTAAGGAACATGCTCAGTCTCCAGGGCTTTGGAGATGGAGGAATAGGAGACAGGAAGGAAGAGAAAGTCTTTTTTCTCCTATATTACTTGCTTGTTCTTTTCATATAAAAAATACCTACCTAATGGAAATAGTAAAATAACTTAAATCTGACTTCAGCTCTTTAATAATAGATTGAATTTTTAAAGTGCTATGAGACCAGTAGTTTATGTCCAGTATTTCTAGTGAAAATGTAGAAGTCAGGACCAAAACCATAGCAATGATTATGGCAGTTTCAGAAGCTTTTAAAAACTTATTCCATGGTTGTATTCTGTGTGCCCAGGAGCTGTGACTTCTGTCTGTTGGTAAACATGTTGAATTTGAAAGGATGGATAAAGATCATGATTAAGTGCTGCACATCTCTATTACCCAGCAAGTAAAGTTTCTGAAGGCTATTAAAATGGTATCAACATCTTTTCTCAAACAAATCCCTTATCAATATGAATGGGTCTTATGCCCAGCAGACATTTAAAACAAATCACTAATAGATAGATTGAAACTTTTCAAGAGGTAAGACTGAGCCTAGTCTGCAATAAAGCTTTATATTACTTAGGCTTTATATTTACTTTGAAGAGGTTTATTTTCTGATTAGGGCTTTGGATTGCTCATTTATGTCTGTGGAATGACTACACAGGATACTGATTGCTGTAATAATAAAAATGATCTCTTTTTTTTTCTGGAATTTACTTAGCAAGAAAATATAAGGTAATATCCTTTTTTAAACAAAAGGAACATGCCAAATGATTGTGTGAACATAGAACTGGATATTGTGTTAGCTCCAGATCATTGGAATGCTGCAGCCCTAACACATTCAGCAATATCCGAACTATCTAATGGAAGTGAGTTTGAAACAATTGCATACAAAATTAAAAATGAGTTCTCAGTTATTGGAGGGGTTACAGAGGATGATGGTGAGTGCCACTAGTATGATTAAACAAATGCCTCTTTCTTAAGGTTTATATGAACTTATGGAGCTGTGAGAACTTGGATGGACATGACTGAGAACACTCCTGGGAGGACAGAAGTATCTAAGAACTTGGAGAAGTTCCATTTGAGATGTTATTTCTATTATTCTAAAAGTAAAAATGTAAAGAGTGGGAGGGTGCTTTCAACCAGATGCCAGCTTAGCTTGGTTGCAAGCTCTAGAGCCTGCATGTCAGCAGTTCTTTAAAGGCTTTATACCTAAAACTTGGCAGAAGGATGTGATACAGGGAAGTACTGATTTATAGCCATATTCTGCCAGCATTCATCCTTCATGGTAATGGTTAACTGTATCTGCTGCCATATTGTAATAACTGAGCCAATTTACAAAATGAACAATAGATACTTCACCTGGAAAAACTAGAGGGGAGAGAGGAATAAAACATCATATAATTCAATGTTTTAAGAAAAATGAAAACCAGTTTATGGTGCTAGGGGAAGCAGGGTAAGATGTGTTTTCTACTACCTCCTAGTCCTTCTGCTGTGGCCTTTTTGTGGAGGAGAGAATTTCCGAAGCTTTTGACACTTTGGAACAGTCAGTAGGAACTCAATTCACCAAAAATAAGAAATCAGGTGATTGAAAGAATAGTACCGAGTAATGACTCATAGCAGTTGAAACCAGTTCTGACATTCTTTTTCACTCTGAAACCGGTTTTTATAAAGCAGTTTTAATCCAGTATGTGAGCCAATTCACATAGACAGGTTTGGAACTACAGATGCAGAAAAGAAGCAGAAAATGTCAGGAGTTTAAACTTTTATAAAGGTTGACAAGACAGAGAAAAGAGAGCAGTTGATAAGGGCAGCAATCTTGAAAGGGAACCTTTTAAGCAAAGATTTCCTGAAGATAGTCCAGAGATAAAAAGCTGATTTTTAGGAAAAAAAACCCCCAAACATGTGATGAATAAGTCTTTCTAAAAAGAAAGAAATGGCTATTTTTACCTGCATAAGAGAGCAAGTAAACATTTGCACTTTAATATTTTCATGTTCAGTTTGAATGATTATGCATAAAGACACTACAATTGCCTTAGCATGTCAAGGGTTCAGATTTCTAAATGTCATTTTCCCTTCCAAAGCAAGGAAGTACATACAAGGACTACTTTTGTTATTTACTACTTTTAGTTAGAAGACTGGAAGGTATATCACCTTACATTACCTGTAAGTACCATTCAAGATTAAATAAAGTTAAAAAAGAAAATGGATAAACTAAGTTATATATTATTGTCAACCTTTGTCCCAACCAGGGCCGAGTGGTCAGTTAACCTTTACTTTTGTAGACTGCTTACTATTTTCCTGTGAGAACTTGATCACTGACCTCATAGGAAATGAAACACTGAACTCTTGGACTGAATGCAGTATTTCATGATTCCGTGTTTTCACTTTTGCAGTCTATGGATTCTCCATTAAACTCTCCAGGTAACGTTTTTTAGATTAAACATAAGTTGTGGAACTGCAAACTCAGAACTGTTATCTCCATGGATATAGGCAGAAGGGTGTTACTGGTGGCTTCTCTGACTTTAAAAAAAAAAAAAAAAGTAAAGTGAAATAAAATAAAAATATTTGTGAATATTAGGTCAGTGAATAGCAGGCATCCAATCATAGTAATTTCTCCAGCTGTTCTGGAGATTTTCTGCCCAGTACTTCGGGAATTCTAACAGATTTTGACTTGGTTTTGTTTTGGTGTGGTGGTTTGTGGTTTTTTTTGGTTTTTTTTTTTTTTTTTTTTTTTTTTTTCTTCTCCAGGGATATATTCCTTCTGATAACCTGCTAACAATGGAAAGGTATTTTGGACACATTTACATATGGTCATTAGGTTGGTTTTGGGACTTTTGTTGTAGGATATGCTTTCTGACAACAGTGATAGTGTTCTATAAATGGCAGAGACCCTGACCTTGTCCTAGGCCATGAGTCGTCTTAGTGTGCAATCATCCTGTGACCTAGAGCTCCCTTAAGGCTTAAGGTGCTGCTCACTCTCTATACTTAAAAAGATGCTTAAGAAGTAATTGTGAACAAAAATTTATCAGGCCTGATTCTGAAGTCAGTTGCACTGAAATACGGCAGATATGAAGTACAGCCCCCCAGGCCAATTCAGTGCCCAGGGATTTCAGATCTCAGGACTGAGTGTCCTCCTCCTCACCAACACACAACACAAATTCTACAGTTAGTTGCACAGTTATCTGTCAATTATATGTTCGCTTTTGGTGGCTAGGAAAAGTTGATGCTTTACGAGGCTATTCTGAGCTTTATATCTGAAGTTTGCCATCCCTTTGCAGATCAGAGAGGTTATCAAGGTGAATAGAGTGGTCTTGCCAGCAACATTTCACTTAATGGTAGCATTAGCAATGTCCTGGCACAAAGTTACTGACAACTCTCTCGTATTGTTGCTCACAAGTTCATAACACATATAACTTCATCTGTGTTGTGTTAGAATAGAGGTTGGTAATTCATAATGCTGAATTGCTCAATTTTTGGCATGGCAATTGTTTTTGGGCTGACAGAGCAGATTGCTAATGTGCGCAAAACAGTAAGAAACAACTTTCTCAAGAAGAACTTGAAAAAGCATGCTTAATTTTCTAACAATTTCATCTTGTGTAATTATCTCTTCTTTGGAAACATCTTCCTTGGAAATCAAACTTTGCTTGTAGCATCCCAGTATTACTTGCAAAGCTCACTAGCTGGGACTCAGTTCAGTGTAACAGGGAGTTATGAAAGACATCTTTGCTTTGCAGGTGGAATGTATTTTAATTATGTACACTTTTACTCTGAGAAGCTTAATTTGAATTCCTACAGTAGAAATCAAAAAAGATTCCATGTAATTTCCAGTTACAGCAAAGAGGATTAGAAATTGAAAAGATATCTGATATCTGCGGGTAATAAATCTAACTATTTGGGACCTGATGGTTTTCTGTTTGAGCCTTTATTCATTTGGCCTAGCCTGGGAAAACCATTAATCATAATGACCATTTTAAAGTACTCCCTTTCCTTTACGGGCTGGACCACCGAGGTCATCACCCAGTCATTCAGGTCAATGGATAGGTCACATGTCTCCTCTTGCTGGCCCAGTGTGTGAGTTGACATTGGGTTAACAAATGGCCACTCTTCTCTTAATTATAGGAAACATGGCAGGCTTGTACCGATGGACGAGGTTCAGCCTTAAAGGAACACACAGGTGGTGGCCGGACCTGTGGTTAAAAGCTGAAACAACAGTGCAAGCCAAATGAGTTTCACTCTCACCTGAATGAACCTAGAGTTTCCTAAATGACAAATCGTTTGGCAGTCACTTTATGTTTGGTATAAATACAGTACAAAGAGAAAATTCCCATAACAACTCAGATTGCATATTGTTTTGGGACTCTGACCCCTTGAAGATTTAAGTATAATCATTTAAAAACTTTGCTATATTATGCCATTAACAATATTTGGGTTTACATGTGCATGTATACTCTCTATAGGATCAAATGTTGTGCATTCATCTTAGTATCTTTATAGCAGTGCTTGATTTCAGTAATAGACCTTAAAAGAGGATATTAGTCATACATATTGATGAATATGCAAAGAGTAAATAATGTATTATGAAACACGATTTTAAAGAAAAAAAAAAATCTAAGTACCGTTTGTCTATGAACTTGTGTCTGAGATGCGTAACTTCATGTTAGTTTTGTTTAAGCTCCTGACTGATAGAAACATATGGTGGAAGGAAAAAGAAGCTCAAGATTTTGAGTCATCTTCCCAAGGTTGATTGGATGATCTCTAATTCCCAGTATCATATGTATGCCTATCATCATGTTCTAGGAATGTAGCTTTCCAACAAATATTCATAGTTTCTAAGGTCAAATCCTGAGCAAAGTAACATGGGAGCTTGCAACAGCAGTGTCAGAAATGTGTTGTAAAACTGTATCTTAGTGCCTTGTGTTAGGTGCGCTGTGGAGGCCGTGTAGAGGAAGAGGGAATCGTTTAACAGCACTTCTACTTACATGTCAATGTGTGGGTGGACAGCACAAATTCTGCCACCGATTGCCAGTCACGTGCCGTGTCCCCGACAGAACTTGTTTGGGACCTGAAGTGAGAGCTGGCTGCAGGCTCTCAGTGCTAGGGCACCATGTGCTGCTGGTTCTGACCCTGCAACTCCACCGCTGCGTGCGGTTCCGTCTTCACTCTGCTTGTGCTTTTATTCCCTTGACAGCAGTTGGCTGATAGTTAAGACTGAATTGCGGTTTAACTTAAGATACCATATTAGCTCCCCGATGAGTATAATGTCACCTGCAAATTGCCTCAGCATGATGTAAGTTGTCATTTCAAATGTGATTTTTCCTATCAGAAAGGAGCTGCATGGATTAAGCTTTCTTTCATTACTTTGAGAAACATAAAGTCTTTTTTTTCTGTGGTCTACTTGCCAGGCTCTGCAAGGCAGAAATATATTTTGCAAGCAAATAGGCTGCAGACAATCTGCGATATTTGGTCCTTTGAAGCATAAAAATAGATTTGCCAAGATGTATGTACGTATGCATATGTATATTTGCGCTTCTACATATGTTTATGTGCTTTTGAATCAGTCAGTGTATTTTCATCTCTTAATAACCTTGGTAGCTTGCATTTGGATTATAATCTACGTCTTCTTTCTGATATAACCATTTAAAGATACTCATATAATTCAGTGAGTTTACTGCTGGCCTGACTGGCTTTCACTTCACATCTGTGTGTGGCTCTGACAAGAACAAATTAGTACTATTTTTACTCCAGTGAAACCACCACAAGTCAGAGGATGGCAGAATGAGTGTGTGAAAGTGATTTGTGCGTAGTCTTGTGATGCAAGTTATATGCAGATAGGTTAGACCCAAGCTCCTATCCAATATCTGGCAATTTTTAATCCGTACTTTACAGAAAAGCTAATGATTTTGCAGAGTGAATATACAAGTTTTTCCCACCGTATCCGACTGAAGATATAGAGCAACCTTTGGAGTTATGTTCAAATTGGACAGAATACACATCAATATTGGGATTTTTTGTCGATCCAAGTACAAAGCTTGTGATTTAGGGCAGCATTCATGGGATGCTGTAAGTGTAAAGGATGTTTAAAGAACCAAGGGAGATGAGCCTTCAGTGTTTTTCACAGACGAATTTGTTTCTTTGTGGTTAATGGCTAACTGAATACTTTCCCTCTGAGCAATCCCATAACTTCCTTTTACAGGTGTGTATCTCAGAATTCCAAATCTACTTACATCCGAGCAGCTGCTATTTTCTGTAGAAGTCATGAAGTAGATCTGGAAGTTTTTTCCATCCCCAAAACATCCAAATTCAATGACTACTACTTATTCCTCAAACACTAGGGTGCATGAGTTGCTCTCTGAATGCAGAAGGTCTGTGGTGGTGGTGTTTTTTTTTTCCTTTGGGCTTTATTTTGCGATCTTTAGTTTTATAGCTTTCCCTTCTAACAGTCTGCTGCTTACAGCTTCTCTTCTGCTGCAGTTTTCCCGGTGGATTGCTCTCAGGCCTACCTGAGCACGTCCACTGTCGGTCAGCTTCTGTAGTACCTTAATGCCCTGTCTGTTCAGAAGTTTCCCACTTGTAACACTGGCACCTATTTGGAGACACTTTACTTGCAAAGACCCCCAGCTCAGCAAACCTGTAGTTCTACGGTCTAAGATTCTGCCTGTAGTTTTCTTACTCCTGAATAGGTTTTGCGTTTACAAAAGTGTTTTTGCTTCTACATTCTTACGGACTCAAAATCAGACTTGAAGTCTCCTGTCTTCACCTTTGTTCTGGCAGTGGAACTCCCGAAGTTGGAGTGCAACCAGAACATTTTGCGTAAGGCTTAGGTTATACCTAGGCTGCACAAAAGATGGACAAGCTAGCTTAAAATCTAGCAAGCCGAGTACAGTGATCTGTGCTGTGCCTCTCTGCAACTTCAGTCATAAGTAAATAAATATACCCTCGATATTTAGTTCTTCACCGCTAGTACAAAGCTGCTTGTATTTACCCTCTGTTCTCTTCTGGTTTTCCTCTTCTCCCTCCTTCTCCAGTGAAGAGAGGCATCCCACACGGTGCAGCTGCCATGTCTCTTTTACTGCAGAGTACCACCGCCCCAGGGCTCGTTAAATGTTACCAGCTCTTCCAGGCTCTGTTGAGTCTCTCAAGCTGTTTTCCTGCTCTCCAGGTCAACTTGTTCCTAGCTCTTAAGGGTAGTAGTCTTTTTTGGTTCTGCATATCGAGTGGTAACCATCTGCTAATACTTATTATCAGATCCCATGTCCTCCAACTGCTTGGAACTGCTGAACGTACCTCAATTGTGCTTAAATACCTTCTTCTGTAGTATAACTTGTATGCTGCAAAGAAATTGGAAACCCCATTCTGCTCTAGGCACAAACTTTTTAAGACTTTTACATTCTGACTACACTTATGGTGAGAGACAGCTTGAAAGTCAAGATAATAGCTATTTACCAATACCCTCTTACAATATAATGCAATTAGACCCACATTTTGAGAAGAACAAAGTTCCCAGATATGCCTGCATTTCGTTGAAATAAGGACCATTTGTTAAAACAGAGATCTTTGAGATTAGAATGCAATTAAA
The DNA here is from genome assembly GCF_000690535.1 of Cariama cristata. Lineage (NCBI taxonomy): Eukaryota > Metazoa > Chordata > Aves > Cariamiformes > Cariamidae > Cariama > Cariama cristata. The sequence continues at coordinate 88,582 of NW_009609983.1, forward strand.
AAGTGCAAGTTAAGTTTTTTAACTGTGGATTCGTAATTGGATATACAGTCTTCCACTCCTGGGTCACCAGTTCAAATCTATCCCAGGTCAGTAGTCACTGAATCCTGGTACCATCTAACAGCTGGTGGTTTATGTGAAATGAGTAGCCTGTCTTACTTCAGTTTGTAGTGAACAGGTGTCCACACTGCCAAAAAGCTGCTACTACAATTGTTAGCTTAGCTGGCGGCCTTTTTTATGGGAGCAAAAATCTGGGTTGCTGTAGAATTAAACTGCCTTGCAGCACTTTAAAAGGATTTCTCCAAACTGGCACTGAAGTTTATTTGTGAACAAAATGATAAGGCTTATAATTCTTATATTCTCTTCTTGGACTGCAAATAAGGGGAGCTAGACTGCTTAATTATGGTGGCCTGGATGGCTCTGTCAGAAACTCTTTGTATAAAGGAAACAGTAAGATGATAGCCTAATCTAAGTACCTAAAGATCAGAAAGCACCCGTTATCAAGGTATGGATTTTTTTATGCTCTACAGCATTGCTATTAAAATTTTAAAAAGCCAATGAATTAAGAAATTGGGGAACTTCCTTGAAATTGTCTCCTGTTCTGTATTGTAGTTCTCATCTGTTATCTCCCAGATCACTTTTCATAATCCCAGTCTTCCACGAGAGCAATGCTACGGTGATATTTGAGCATACTGCAGAGCAAGTACAGAACATTAAAAGCTGACATTTTCAATAGATATACACCCTGCCTACAGGTGAGAGAGTCTTTGGCAGATGAGAAGCTGGAAAATTAAAAATGAAAATCCTTAGTCATAGAGATGGATCATTAAAAAGTTTTGTCTTAACCACACACACCCACACCCCCTGTCCCCCAACTCGGTAATGTGACATATGACCTGTGAATTTTTTGAGACCCTTCTTTTCCCGTAAATCCTCCATTACAGTAGGGAGCCTCTTCTCTTTCTGTCCCTTTTGTTTTGTCCCGTTGCGACAAACGTGAGATTTGCTGCTTGTGGGAGAGCTCACAAAGCTGCTGGAAGCATTGAGGGGGGACCTGTGTGTTCCCGGGGAGCGTGTCCCGGCCGAGCAAGGCAGCGTGCCTCGTGAGCCAGGGCCATTGCAGGGTTCCAGCAGGCATCGCCCAACTCTACCCTGCCCCGAACACACGGCCGTGGGGATTCGCACACCAGGGCTGCTGTGCTGGGGAAAAGGAAAAATGTCATGAGGACATGCAGTAAAAGGTGGCCTCACAAGGGCACAATGTTATACAGTTTTTCTTCAGCCTAACAGGTGGCTTGTCAACATAACTGTAATTTTATATAGAGGTATTCAGAAGCTTTAGAGACATAGACTATGGCATTTCAGTTATGTTCATGCCTTTGATACTGGCGCTACAGTGTTGGGAATGGTATGGCACTATTTAAACTCGGTGTATGTCAGCGTTGGCTACATGGTTGTGTGCCTGGTGCCAGCTCAATACTTTCCTGTGTCAATGACTGCTCATGCTGTGCATGTAGAAGGCAGCTGGAGTAGTAAAGCTTGGGTTTCGCAGATTTGTTGATAGTATGGATGAATGCTGTGCTACAAACATCACAGTGAAAAAGCCTCTTGCTAATGCATGACGTTCCGTCAGCTGAACATATGAGTTTAATAAGTGGAGAGATAATTGCACGTGGTTTTAAGTGTCATCTTTGTTAATGGTTCTGGTCCATGCAGACTGTATGAGTGTGTGTTCTATTTTTGTTGGCTCTCAAGAGGAGCTATATTACATTCTCTGCAACCTTTAGGAAGAAACAAGGACGCTTTTTTGATTTGAAGAGTGGCTTAAGGAGCATTTTAAGATCCTGGATTGAAGCAACCCAACTAACTTGAAATCTTTAAGATTTCTTCAAATTCATAGAGAACATTCTCCTTTTTTAGTTTTGTATTCTGACAGCTGGTTTCTTTCTGTTCTCATTTAGATTAAGTAGCTCTACTGACTTTCTTGATTTCTATCAGTATACGTGAAGGAAGAGCATGATTGCTGATACATAGTTTTACTTCTGCCACATTTTCATTCCCATGAGAACACCAAGGGTCCTTGATGTGTTGAAAGTCTACTTAGGTCTCTGTAAAAGGAGTTGATTAGCAATGAGCCTGATGTTGCTTCCTTTAAGCTGAATAGAGTTTTTTTTGCTGGTGATGTCAGAGGCACTTGATACAGGCTGTGCTGCTGTGCCCTTTTTATGAAGAAGAAACCAAGAGATTTATATTTGTTACACTCTACCATCAGCCTGAAATAAAATCATGTTCATTTCTGATTTCCACCAGTAGGTGAAAATGGAAGAGAAACAAGTTCTGACAACTACTTATGAAGATTTCGATGGCAAAAATAGTTACTCATCTGTTTTAGCCTGATAATTTTCATTTCAATCTGAACTGTGAATTGTTTTGTTTGGATAAAGGTCGCCCAATGGCATTAATTTCGCTTACATTTTTGTCCGCTCTCTAAGAGACCTTGTATGGCTGTTGTACCCTTAAAAATCACATTGCAGAGGGGATAACCTTCTATGGTAACATCTAACTGTAGTGACATTAGATTGTGAATTTATAGTCACTAAAATAATAAATAATCAATTCTAATGCTTAGTCTTTATTTCATTCGTTCTCAAATTTTGCTTAGCGAGTTGCTGATGGACTACTGAGTACTCTGTAGTTGCTTCTCTTCTTTTCACTTGCAGCTGCTTCTTTCGATGCCTTGGCATCTGTGAGAAAAAGAAAGATGAATGATTGCTTAGATATTCCTTAATGTTGCTTGCAGCCCTAAGAGCAGGGAAGTGGCATGAGAAACATCACTGCTTTGAGTGGAATAAAACCCAAACACCTACTAGTTATCAAGTCTGGAATTTCAGAGAGGAGGTGAAGACTGGGCTTTCTTTGGGTGTGCTAAAAGCAGAACAGATGTAGGAAAAAGAGCAGTGTGAGGGCATAGTCAGAAAAGTCAATCATCCCCACCGATTATGACACCAGGAACAACATGATGTTTCTTCCTGCCTATTTAAAGCACTCTATTAAAGAGCAGG
>NW_009609983.1:91650-133781 GCF_000690535.1 Cariama cristata
GGAAGATAAATGAGCACTTTAAGGCTGTGCAGTGGAGCAGTGCTCAGTGCTCTCTTCTTCCCCTTTTTGTTGCGTGGCCGCTCAGCAGGGCAGAGAGGAGGATGCTGAAGTTGCCCCCCTGACAGTGGGTGTTCTCTTCTTGCTGTGTGGAGTGGCCCGAGTGCCCAAAGACAAGAGCCAGAACTGCTGAGCAGGAGAACCGAGAGACACAGGTTAAAGGACAGATACTCCTGTCGACTCTTACGATATATGCCAGGGTGGTGACAAGTTCTTGGTGACCCATTTCCTTTCACATGAGGGTGTTGGAGACCTTGTCTAGTGTTTGCAGTACAAGGAGTAGGATTGCTTGTTGCTATGCCAGTTGGGCTTTTTTTCATCAGCAGTCTAGGGCTGGCCTTTCCCACCATAGCCACTAGATTCTGTACCTTGAAGTCAGCAGAAATCAATGTTGAAATAAAAGGTTAAGCAATATGTCAGTTGCTTAATTTGGGTGTCAGAGGAGCAGAATCATAATTTCATAATTTGGTGCATATAATAGCAGCCCTTTAAGAGGAATAGATATGATTGTAATGGATGGTCACATCTGGATTTATTGATGATGTTCAAGAGTAAAAAGCTAGAGAAGTACCAGTATTTCAGGTAAGAGTGTGGAATGCATGATCTGTTGTAGCTTATGTTCACTGACTGATCAAATTGATACTTTCCTCCATAAAAGAGAAAATTGTGTCCGAATGTTCATCTTGTGCTAGCTATAGGTATAATATTTGAAGGCTGATACAGCTTTAGTGAAAGCAAAAATCTGCCATAGTGAGGAGCTGTGAACTTTGGAATAAGAAACCCCAAATTGTTGATGCTCTGGTACAGCAGCTTCTGGAGAAAAAGACGCTGGTCAACACCTAAGAACAGACTGAGGATTAGAGATTCACTTTTTATCTGGGTATTGACAAAAGGTTTACTTCTTTGAATACTGCTGCAGTGTGTGCCACTCCTACAGGAAATTATGTACTGTTACTAGTGCGATCAGGAAGGGTTGAAAAAGGAAAAAATGCAATCTGTAAGATTCAGCGGAGTTCATCTGAATTTTAGTCGTTGCCTAAGATTGTGATACAATAGGTTTGTTTTCAGACCTAGCCTTTTCACTGCACTGTTTTAGAACACGTAAATAATTTGTTCACCTAACAAGGCAAAAAGGAGTCATTTTATCTATTTTATTGACAGTTCGTATGTTTTTGCTGTAAAGACAAGAGGAGATGTGGGCAGGACTTTATTTGCTTGAAGTATTCCTAAATAACCGCTAATGATGCAGAGTTACCTACCAAATCTCGGACCCTTTAGAAAAACCTGTGGGGCTGTTTGTCTCTGACAATAGATTTCTGAAGATGCCTCCATAAAGAATGGCTCAGGGTGCTTACAGGAGTTAGCAATGCCTTTTGTTCAATCAAAAGTGGCTCCCTTTATGCATCAAATCTAACGTACCAAGGATTATCACAAAAGAGCTTGATTTCTGTGTTACCATAGTAGAATAATAAACAGCAAGCTAAGAAGTAACTCTATATTGCCACTGGTTCTCTGCTCAACAGATATTGAGAAGGACTTGTGTTAACTCTTCCTTAATGGTTAAAAAGCTAGAAACATCGAATATGTATGTCTGCCATTCAACTCCCCCCGCCTCCAACAGTGCTTTAGTCTTATGCATCTTCTTAGTGAAGGTAGGAAAGGGAGTTTTCTCTTATCTGTCTAATTTATGTGTTGGGTTTGGTATCCATGCCTGAAAAATTAAAACTTAAAAAAAAAAACCCAAACCCAATAGTATTGGGTGCATCCTCACCTGTTCTGTGAAAATTATGTATTCAGCATTTCATATAGACTGTCTTAGTACCATACCTCAAACTATATTAATCACATAGACTGTTCTCAGATGGGATCATTAGTGGATTACATTGCCATAAATCTACTGTAAAAAGTGTTTAATGTCTAATCACTGGAAGCAAGTGCATCTTATATAACTATTGAAGAAAAAAAAAGTGTCTTATTGCTGTAATCCATTCAGCAGAAAAGGCTGCTATTAAATTTTTTTTAGTTTTAATATTTTTAAATAGTCTTTAAAATATGGATTTTGTAATTTTTTTAATGTAAACTTTTTTCTTCTTTAAAGATCACTGTGTTAATTGCGTAGAAGCTTTTTAATATTCCTAGAAAGTTCCTTGTTGAATTGTATCATTTCATGTTATTTTAAAGGTAAAGAAAACACTAGGGAAATGACAGCTTTTTTTCTTTACCTGAGTAAAACCAATGACTCACAACTGCTTGTGCAACCAGTTAATACATGCTACCATATACTGAATATTACATGGGTGAAAAATTACAGCGTGAAGGGACAGAACAGAGGATGGTTGTCATCACAACTCTTACCGTCTGAAGGATTTGGCTTTTAATGCATTGTCTACAGATCTGCGTGTTTAAGGATTCATTGACAAGGAGGAGAACCTGGGTAGGTCACTAACCCCGACTCCACCCCAGAGGCCATTGAAATTCAATTTATTTTGTGATATTGGCTACCTAGCTACTAAAATTTTCAGACTGTGTGACTATAAAATTTTCACTGACTTCTTGGTCTTGCTGACATCTGGGAAGCTAGGAAGTTTTGATGTTAGGCTTATCAGTGTTAGCCTTTAACCAAGAGGATTTTGTAAACAAAGCTGTGTTCAAATCCCTGTGGCAGACATGAATGAACGCTTCAAGTGGGGATTTGACTGGAAGGTCATGAAGACGTTTTTTGATTGCTGATCCGCATCAAGTGATCTATGTAGGTTTTTTAAAGATGTCATCTGTGCTGTGCTTTCATCTGGTAGTCATGTTAATAGTAGTAAGAATGTTACTGAAAATAATTCAAAAAGGTGAAGTGAAAATATTTTGAAAAAAAAATAGGGCTAGGAATGATTATAGTAATTTCTTAAACATGCTTCTCACTGCAATGTCTGCAGTGCAATGTGTATTAGCTCTTGCTTCAAGAACTGTGCCCATATGATATTCTGGTAACGTCATATCAAACTTCTCTCGTTGCAACAGTTTTTCTTTGTCAGGACTCGGATAGAAGGGTGTATAACTGAAATTTTATACACTTTTGTCTTTTACTTGCTTACAACCTGGAGTCTACAGTTACATGGATACTGTGCCAGATTCTGTCTGGTCTTTAGCAGGCCAGCTTCATGCGTCTGTATGATTTGGTTATCGGTGTGGCATTGCTGGCAAAGATGCTGTTTCAGAAAATTGAGTTGCGCCGGTGCCTGTGTCCAAAGGTATCTGTGAAGCTGTGGTACTTCACATTAGAATATGAATGTGATAAAGTACAACTTCAAGGTGCTTGGTGATGGATCACAGATGCGTGAAGATGCTTTATTACATTGTTTCTCAGTTGATTGCTTCTTAAATACTTGCAGGTCGCATTTCTATTTCCTAGAGCTTTTGGTGTTCCCTTGGAGGAAAGGGGGTGGAAGGAGCAGGGTGGGAGGTGAAGAGTGAGTGGAAATGAAGATATGTTTTAATCTTGTCTGTGTTTGAGTCCTGGGATGCCCACTTCAAAAGCTGGGTCTTTAAAGGTCTTTGCTTTTATCTGGAACACACAAACCCCTTTAGAAAGTTTCTTTATCTTTTTGTTTCACTAAACACTTACACACTAGGTTAGCCAGTGTGCTAAACAGCAATGTATAAATGCTTCCTTTTACACATTTCTAATTGCCTTCCCCCCCCCGAAAGGTCAAATCAGAGCTTGCACACTCGGAGCTGTGGCAGTGACAACTACCAAGACCAGCTCAGTTCTGCCTTGTCAGGCAGGTGGTTGGAAAAGCATTTTTTTAAATGTCACCCCTGCTAAATTTCTGACTCTGAAGGTGCATCTGCTAGACATGTTTCTGTTTTCTTATCTTAAATATACGGGGTGTGTGTGTGTATGTGTCCATTTGGTGAGACCATGTAAAATATGTTTGTTGTTTTTAATAAAATTTGGGGGGAGGTGAGCATGGGGGTGTGTGTGAGAGAAAGATAGAAGGAGAGAATGGAAGGGGTAGCAAGTGGACAGTTCCCTGAAATTTATACAGTTTTCTTCGGTCTTGTATGGAAGAAAAATACTCGCACTTTTTTCCTATTTTACCTATCTTACTATTATACTACTGTTCCAAGCAGAATTGCTTCAAGGTACTATGAATGCCTTTTGTGAACAAGATTAACAATATACTGTAAAACATTAGACTAATGTATCCTAGTTGAATAGATCCAGAATTAGCACTCTAATTATTATGCTATTCCAGGATCACTTAATAGAAAAGCAGTGGAGTTACTCTGGGTATAGAAAGGGAGAGCTAAGAGTAGAATTTAAATGTGGAATTTATATATGCAGACTTTTTGTACCTCAACATATGTTCAAAAATATGTTAATAAAACTAGAATATAGCTGGGTCCACAAGAGCAGGCAGGGTCAGTGGAGTGCTTTGTTTAGATATATTCTGTTAATCCTTACAATATCGTTCGTGTAGGATCAAACTTTGCTACCAAACGCTGCTTTGCTTTTCTCTGCAGCGAGGGCACCTCACTTATGAATTACAGCTGTTGACCAGCTCTTATAGTAAGCAATTTTGGTGGGGTGGTAGGGTGTTTCAAATTGATACCTAAGCCTGAATAAACTTTCTGGAGTTCTTAATATTTTACTGGATTATAACCTGTTGTTTTATAGCACTGAAAGTAATTTATGACAGTTAAAATAAGTGATAAATGGGGGTTTGGAATGTGCTGCTTTTTCCCAGTGGGCTAAGGGTTAGATGTGGAGGTCAGACGTGCTGTACAGGCAACCTTGCCTTTTCTTTAGAATGCCTTGCTGCTTCCAGTTTTGAAACAAAACAAAATACCAAACAGGCCAGTTATTTCAGAACAACTTAAGAAACTGCTTCAAAGCTCTTTTATTTCTTCCCAGTATTTTTGATTATTTTGGTAATTTTGATTAGTTGTTGTTTCTTTGATTAAAAAACTTTGCCACTGAACTTTTGAGGAAAACTTTTCATTTTACAAGTATCACTGCCTTTTATTGTGAATTGCCCAGCCTATTGCCTCTGTCAGCATCATCAAAACTGCAAAGTGTGGTCTTAGGTTTTTATTAAATGTCATCATAATATATTACTTTCTGTTTGGGGACTGTAGGAATGAAAGACCAGAAAAGCCTCAGAAGTTTATCCTGTGTGCTGCCTTTCTCAGGCAGGATGGTTCTCTAAGCACATGTTGTCCAATCTTCTTTAAGTTGTTCTAGTGCTAGATATTTTCCACTTTCATTGGTAATGAAAATCCGTTCTGTGACTTTTTCCTTGTTTAACTGTATCCAGCAGTCTTTGTGGATTCAGCCCTTAACAATAGGTGTTATCTAAGTCACAGACGAGACAAGCAACTAGCGCAGTTCCCTGTATTGACGGAGGACAACTGAGTTAGCCTGGGGTGGAGGATGGATGGCCAGCCCTGCATCCTGCCCTTCCACGATGGAACTAGTCATCAGGTAGCTGGGGCAGGCTGCGTGCTCTTGGAAGTGAAGGTCTGTACGTTGCAGAGTAACGCATCCAGTGGTACCGTCAGCAAACCGCTGAAGGATTATTTCAAGCCTATTCTCAGCTTGCTCTAGCAGTAGCAGTAGAGTCAATTTTCAGACCCTAATGAGGCATGTTGAATATTCCTTCAAATGCAAACATTTCTGCTTTGAAAAAATTCTTGATGGATGCTCCATTTTTCTGAGTGACCTTTCATTCTTCATAGGCCAAATGGGCATAAATACTGAGGCACCATCGTTCTCAGTGCACAGATTCTGCAGAGAGAAGCTATTGATAAATACCTAGATAAATATCTTTGTACATGTTGGGGCATTAAAAATAAGATTTCAGGTGAAGTAGCAGTTGCAAATGACTCAGTTTTATTTGTGATGAGTTTTGAAGCAGTCATGTAACTTAAGTTTCTTTATAGTGATTAAATGTTTCCAGTTCTAACAACTGTGTTACTTAAATTACTGATACTGGGAAGTACAGCCGGAGATGGAAATACTTCATTTGAGAATTAAATGATGTACTACATTTCACAGTTTAAAAGTAGTTGCTTCAATATTTTAATAGTAACATTTGCGGGATATCAATTATTTCAAAATGGTATTTCATCTGCTGTCCTATGTATTTGCTATGACTACTAATGTCTGTATTCCTGAAGCCAATGGGATTCTTTGTTCCTCTCTTCAGCGCATAATGTGAAGTCTGTGAAGTTCAAGGAGTTCCAACTAATTTAACTTTTATCCCAGTGGAACATTGTCTCTCGGATATTACCAGAATAAACAGTGAGGCTAATGAATTTTCCCCTAAGTTCATTATTAAAATTATCTCTTAATTACAAGTCATCATTATGCAGCCAGTTTTACATATATGGTAATTATGCTTCATAGTGAACATTTTATACATCATAAAACAAACATGCTTCAAAGCATGGACCATTATCTTTAAATGCTAAATGGAGAGAAGCATCATGTGTGGAAGAAAATAGCTTACCTTATAAAATATTTCCTAATTAAATGCTGAATAACCTAATTGCTTTGAAAATGTGGGCTGACTATGACTTAGTACTAAGTTAAGACTATTCTCCAAATACAGTATTAACCACCAGCAGAATCCAGTCTTGAGTCATAGATGTTTCAATATTGTAGCTGGCAATATTCTTATTAGAATGGCTGTGGTAACAGCAAAACATCTTCTGCATTCCACAGCTCCTAAAATAATTATCCTGAAGATCCCGTCTCATCAGCTTGTCACTGTCTTTGTATTAAACGAAGTGACTTGATGAAGATGTGGGAGCTGCATGAAGCATCAGGAGCCAGGGACAGTTCTAGTTTTGCTGTGCAAAATGGCACAGACAGTGGGACTTAACAGACTGGTTTTTCTGAGTCGGTGTGAATGTAACTAAGGTGGGTGCCCTCCGAGAACCTCTCCCTCTATCTCTTTGTACAGTACGTCTTTGACTTTACTGAAATTGAAGAAAAAAGAGATATGGTAGGACCTAGACACACGTGCTGAAGTTTACTGAAGTCAACAGCTGTTTACCTTGTGCTTGTGTGATTCTTTGAGCAGAGCTGTATTTATGTATTTGCTTAATCGCTTTTACTGAGTAGGAACGTTCGTTGACAGAACAGGTTTAATGCAGGCAGCTCCTGCCAGTCTGCCTCAGCCACATTGGAGAAGGAAGCTTTCCAGGACTCTGAGGGCAATTCGTTCCTCATGCCAGTCCCTGACCTCCCTGCTCTGGCTGCCAACGAACTGCCCAGTACGATGGTGGCTTTTGTGAGGCCAACAGGTGTTCCTGAGGAATTGGACCACCAAATCATTTGACACAGTAAGGCACAGCAAAGAGTGAATATTACTGTACATTTAAAGGTATTGCTATGTATTTTTAGTGTTTATACACCATATTATGAGTTTTCCAGGGAATGTTTTTAATTAATACAATAAAATGTTACAGTTGGCTATATATTCTGTGTAAAAAAACTAGAAGGCTGAACTAGCATGGCAGAGACTTCCCATTTATGAGCAATTTTCCCCATGCAACGCACTGCAGAAATAGCTTTGATACCAGGAACGCCCAATAGTCGTGAAAGGTCATTTTGTAGCAACCTACTTCCTCCTGTTTCCTCTCATGAGTTTTCCTGGTGTGTACCATCCCCAGGAATGAAGACCAGTGCACATGGACCACCCAAAGAGATGTTTCTGTGAGGTTTCAGCAAAGGAAGGGAGTGCATTGGTGGCCACATTCTTCCTCGAATTCCTTCATTTTGCCCAAGTATGGGATGAGGGACAGGCTGACTTATGGTTTAGGACAGACTTTGAGAATACAAGGCCTTGCCCCTTGGTGATGTAAACCAGTTCACATCTGATACCATCGTGTTCCAATGTTTGTTTAGTGTTATAACTTCATTGCTATGGTATTTTGAGTGTTCTCTTAGCTGGTCTCACAGCCCTTTTGCGGACCCTGTATTTACATCGGCCAAATGACCTGCAGGCAAGAGTCAAAAAAAGTGCCTTGAGTATTCTCATCATGCTTGCAGTAGGGTACAGAGAGCTGGAGGAGTCCTGATTTCTGTACGTTTTGATTACAGATATCCATACATTTTACGGCTAAGTCATGGTTGACCATATGAAGTATGTTGTAGGAGTGGAAGATCAAAATGTGTTTGCTTTTTAAAAAAAACTTGCCTGTTTCTGTAGGTAAGACAGATTTCAGGGCCTGACAGCATTCCATTCAAAAACTAAATTAGCTGATAACTAAGTCGATATGAACAGCTTTGGGTGCTGTCTCATTAATCCATAGCTGTCTGATAGGAAAATGACAAAGTATTTTGAATGATACTGGATTAGATGACAGTGAAGTCATTTAAACATGAGACTAATGATATCTGTTAAGAAGTTAAACAGCGTGTGGCTTAGAAAATAGCTGTTACTGAGTTCTGTCCTTGGTGTTCCCTAATCTAGCGATTTGGCCAAGGGACTTTGCCCACTGCTGTCCTCCATATACCACTCGGCAAACACTTGTTTTCAGAACACAAGACCATAGTCAATCACTTTTCTTTAGGAAGGAAATTGAAAAATCGGCGTCGTCTTCATTTTACCCATCCTGAAAAATCAGTGTAGTAATGCCTATGTCACATGGAACTGGGATATCGCTATGGTTGATAATGTGCTTTCAGATCTCTGGGCATAACATATACTGTATAATGGTGTATTGTTTCTAGTGAATATTAATACAAGCGTTTATATATTTGTGACTTCAGCATACTGCGAGGGTTGCTCCTTGGAGTTTTAATGTAGGCTTACAGAAGTTACTTCTTTTTTTAGCATTTAATTCCATTTCCCCTGCTCATTCTCTTTTTGAACTAAATTATTTCTGATGCATGCTGTTAAAATAAATTAGAAAGTTGCAAAGATGTTTCTTCAAGTACATGTATTTATCTTTTTGCCAAACAAAGTACTCTTTCATAAATTCACTCCTGAGTCTTACCCCATGCATAAAGACTGGGTCGTAATTCCTTGAGTAGTATGAAAGTGGGATTTTTTGTCATCTCAGAAGAACCCTTAGGAGGTATTAGTTGATTAACTGAGCTGAGGAGAACTGCCAAAGACTTTAGAAATCCAAGAAGCCTAACAATTTTTTTTGTTATTATTTTTAGAACTGTACTGGCACAGGCCAATTTTCAAAGTATCCATAGCAAGATTGATCTTGAAGTATATAGTTATATTATTTTGGTGGTCTATGAATGAACCTTTGTTTTTCACAGCTTTTCATATTAGGCTCTAGGTTGAGATGACCAGAGGCTATATTTCATCTTTCCCACCAGAATTCATATACAAATGAGATTGCAACTTATATTCTGATATATATATATAAAACATCATTAAATGGATGTGATTAAATGATATTTTGTCATCTTGTAGACCTGTTAGATGCTCTTGTTTATGCTTTGCTTTTTATTTTTTTGCCTTTTCTTCCTTTTCTGGTTTTGCTTCTTGCCAGCAGACTGAATGTAGAACGTAACTGACAGAGATGTAATTTTTTTTTTAAAGTGTTGTAGTGCTTTATTACAAACCTTTTATCTAGTGGCTCACAGTATCTCTGTTTCAGATTTCATTATATATAGCAAAGACTTATACATTAGGTATGATTGCTAGGCAGTAGTTTGCTATCCACGTGGCTGCTATACTCTATGAGGGTTAATGAGGGAAGGAATGTTTTGATGGGGTATGCAGCAAAAGTGCTGAACTTAATGCTCGCCGTTAAAAACCAGAAAATTTGTTTGGTCAGACAAGCGGCATGTACCTAGAAAACAGCAGGTTCCCATGCTGGAGAAGACTTTAATGGTGAGATGATCAAGGCCTAGGGCTATTAAGGCACCTTCTTTGACTTTATGTCCACCCTAGCTTAGTGATGTTAAGTTTAACAGTATGTGGAGGTGTTTATTCTCTCCCACTTCTTCCCCTTTTCTTTTGTAATTTGGGTGGACTAGGAAAGCTTCTCAAACAGCAGCCTGCTGGTACTTCAGCATAAGGATGTACTTTGCTCAGCTGCAAACCTGAGTCAAATTTAAGTCTTTGACTCAAAGATAGTCAGGTGCAAACTTCCCATGGTGATTTTTTTTTTTTCCTCCGGCTGAGCAATCAGTACCTCTGTGCTGTCTGATTTAAACCTGCCTTAGACATATCAATATAATCACTGCTGTGTACTCAGTTGCATGGGTCCGTTAGGTTTGCATTTTTGTGATTATTTCTAGTAGAGTATTTTTAACCAGGAAACATACCACCTATGTGTGTGTCCTACTGTATTTTTTCTGCATCATTTATAACAAGAAATACTATCTGTTGCTCGCTCTCTCAAACCTAGTTCAGCTACTCAAGCTGTATGGTATAAGTCAGACTAGATTTAATTGATTTCTCTGTTGCAGCCTTCCTCAAATCTTGCCTTCCACTTATGCCACAAAACAGCTGCACACACAGCATCACAAAGGCCAAAAAGAGACTTGCTCTGAAAAAGCTATCATGTGTTATTCACACAGTATGTATGAGGTAAGCATATCCTTGTGTTTTTAGATTTTGAAAATCTTTCCCTTTAAACAGGGAGAGTTTAGCCAGAAACAGTTGAGCAAGAGAAAAAAAAAAAGTTTAAATAGTCACTGTAATGGACATGGCAATTACAAAGAGCATTAAGGTCTTACAGTTATGTTAAAACCCACAAATTTATGAAGTTCTGATTTTTTTTTTATTGCTTTCAAAATCACACACTCTTCGCCCCCTCGCCCCCCCGGGTTCTGTTGTGGCAATGTGATGTTCTGACCTCAGAGCCCTGATTCCTCAAAAGACAGTTTAATCTGTAAGCTATGAGATCCTTCTTGTCATTCTTCTTATATAGGAGACTGTTGCAGGAAATATCGGGCTCTCTTTAGATCAGGCTGTTGATCTGAAACGTGAATGGAAAACCTTCTGTAAATAAATAAAAGGAAAAGGCTAAATACCTGCCTTTAAGCAAATAATCACACTGATTTTTATTAAGAGGGTATATGTACAGAGACAAAAGTATTCTGAAAAACATTTTTTAGCATCTAGCATTTATTTCACCATAAACATATAAAAACTGCAGACATCCTTGCTCTAGATTGACTGTTCTTTTTTAATACTTCTATATCTTCTTAAAGAGTGTATTTGCAAATACATGGCAGACTTTCATAGCAATACAATATTTTTAGTTACCTAAGAAAATGCTTTTTTTGATTGTCTCAAATTGCTTTACAAACAGTCCATGAATTTATGCTCACTTGAATTTGAATGCAATTTCAGTGTGTTGAAAAGCATAGATTTAATTTGTAGTGGTTCGTTATGATCTGCTAGTATGAATGGGTCTGTGGAACTCCCCAAACTAGTTTTTCCATTAGGAAAACACTCAGTTGGATTTTACATGTCATCGGTGATGTGCTGTCTGTCACGATCCTGGGTAAATTGAGTGGTTAATGTCATGTTACGTACCTTTTCTTTATCATACCTCTGAATTTTGCCCAGCTTTCGATTTCCTGCCAGTGACTGGAAGTTGAAATGGTGATAGACATGGATTAGAGTGGAACTTCCCTCATTTCTCGGTTGTGAAGCATCTCCAGCCTAATGTACTTATTGACCTCAAAAGCAACTGCGGCTGTTAAATCTTTCTCAAGGTTTAGAATTTTTCTTCACAGCACAATGCAGTATAACACAAAGGCATGGCAGTGTACTGTCAAAAGGCTTGCTTGCTTACTGAAAGGACTGTAGTTATGTTAGCATGGTGCTTATCTAATTAGTTCCTCCACCACCTGGCATCATGACAAGACTGTGGTGATACCTGAGCTAGCACTATGTGTGATAGTTTCTAGCTTAAGTTTGTTAAAGCATTTTCCATTTCCATCCATCTCCTTCTGCCTCCTTTGAAATTAAGGCATATGAGCTCACTGGAAATTAAGGCATATGAGCTCACTGACCACTTTGGTTAGGGGAAAAAAAACCCACAAAACCCAAACCAACAAAAAAAATCCCAGTTTGAAAGGCTTGCAGGAATACTGAAACCCTATGTGAGAGGACACCAGTGTACTCTAAGTCCTAGTCTTAGATCTGAGCATCGCTGCTATACCGAACCACTAATATGCACACCTGGATTTGGCCTCGCATGTGCGCATTTCAAATGAGCTGCTGAAAAGTAAACCAATTTCATTATTTTGGGTCAGGATTTGAATTCTCAGAATGACATATAGCAGAATTCATACATGGTCTTGGTTTTGAAGCTGTAAATCTCTCTGGAGTGATCTGAGCTCTGTGGCTTTCACCAGCTGAATGGAACCTTGTTTCTTCTGAGCACTCTTTTGTGTTGGTTTTACCATTACTTTCTAAAAGCTTCTCAAGCACAAAAGAAAAATTTTGTCCGTAGGACATTTCCATATGTCAGAAATCATTGATGAGAAGTCCTAAAGTTTGGAAAAGTGCATGTGTGTATATTTTAGAGGAAGCAAAATGAAGGAAATGGGGGAAAAAGAGACCCTAGGCAGAGCAAGTACATGGAGAACTCTCTGTGTATTTAAGGGCAACTGTTGTGTCGGGACATGGTATGCATCACTGCTGCCTCTTGACAGGTTCACCATGGAGAGACACAAATTAAATTCTTTCAGTTGCAGTTTTGAAGCTAAAAGTGTTTGACTGGTTCAGCCCCTGAATGGTGTTTAAGGAATAAAGGGAAAAAGAGCAGGAAGTTCTAATTGGCAAATTACTTCTTGTTATTTAGTTTGGCTTCCAAATTGGAAATTACGATAATGAGGGGCTTTGTGGGACTTGCCCTTAAAGAGGGCCAGGCAGCTTTTTGTTCAATTACCATTTAATGTGAAGATATTCAAGGAACATATTGTAGCATTTAAGCCATCACTTTCTATTAAACAAGTGTTCTAAAGTAATGGTTTTTAAATCCCTCTCTGTGGATGGCTTTTGTGATTTTAAGATGTCTAAGTGAAGTGTAGATTGCAAACAAGGGCTAAAAGGATTTTCTTGTTATGTAATATTTAGCAAAATGACTTTAAATATATTTCTCAAGATGTAATAAAGAGTACGCTGTATGCAATGATATGAGGACTTCACATTAACATTAACCTTGGTAACTGTCAAGGTCAATATATACATTTTATGGGTAACTTGCATTAGTTCTGTTGTGTATTGCTTTTGTAATTTCTTAACAAAAAGTGTTATTGTTGACTGAAAGCAAGATCATTGAGAGGGATCCTGGACATACATATGTAAAAAGTGCTATTAATTCATGAAATTTACCTTGCCGATCAAGGCCTGAAATGTGAACTGTTTGATGTTATATATATTCATAAATACAAGGAAAAAAGTCTGAAAATAACAAAGAGGAGATGTAAAAACTCAGTCTTCTCTAAGGAATACAGTACGAATTCTTAAATTTTTAAACATGCTACTAGTAATAGGTTTGTGGATATTTAGAGTGCAAATAGAGAAAATCAGTTCATACTTCCACAGACAATGGACTGGGATTGTATTGTGACCTGTTTTCGTTCTCCCTGTTTTGTGCTTTCTTAGTGCAAACGACTCATTCCTTTTCTTTGTCTTTGAAAGATTTGTCTTAGCAATCTTGTCTACTTTTTACTCTTTAGAGCAGGCTGCACACGAGCTTGGAAATGGTGTAGACAAATCAGTTACTAAATTTCATTCAAAATCTAAAGGCAAAAAGTACTTGGTGATGATGCTTTGAACAGACCACTTAAAAATAATAGTTTTACACCATTAAGAACCATTTGACATATGCCCATCTTTTCGTGCTTATGGTTCTGTAACTGACCATTCCCATTAAGTTGCAAGCTCAGAATAAACAATCCTAACCAGCTTTTTCACTTATCAATGTTCACATTAATTAAAATGGTTAAGTAGAATACTGGAAGAGGGTTAATTTGTTCAGCATGTTTTCTTCTGAATTGGTTCCTTTCAACCCCAAATTTGGCCTAAAGCAAGTGCACTTAATGCCTTTTTTTTTTTTAAAAAAAAAAAAAAACAAAAACAAAACCCTCTTAAAACAGAGTCATGTAATAGGAACACAGTTCCTGAACTCTAGCACTGATGCTGGCCGCTGTTCTCAGACCATGTATTATTGTTTCGGAATGAGGGGATGACCAGTGGATGATTCATGGTCTCACCCCCCTGTCCAGCACAGAGAGCTGTTTGAGAGCAAACCCACAGGCAATTTACTTCATGTTTTTTCTTTGGCTTAAGCTGGTCCAGGAACAAGAAAACCAATTCATTAAAAAAAAAGTTTGTTGTGTAAGCTCTTTAGTTACATTTATATGTTAAGGTGTGTGAACATATAACTGTATATCAATGTATATACAGATCCACATGTATGTGTACACATACATGGTACTAATAAAGGAAACATCAGCAGATTATAGGATATTTGTATATATTATAGTTCATTTTCTGCAATGGTAGCCAAAAATTTTATTTGGAATTAGCTCCTTGAAAATACATGGTAATTCTTATCAAAATTTTATAGTAAGGCCAGGAAGGGACCTCCAGATAACATATGCTGACCTCCTCCTGTGTGTCACAGGCATTACATTTTACCCAGAGACTGTCATGAAAATATTTTGTTCCTTGGGAGACTGCATGCCATAAGCAGTAAGCAAGAGAGGCAAATGTATTGGTAAATATCTGAGTCTTCTGTATGGTCCAGGTTGTATAAAATATCTCCCATTGACCCCAGGGAAAGCCTGTGCTCTGTACTGGGGGGGACAATAAGGAAACAAATCAAGGCCCTTGCTCGTCTAAAACAGGGGAAGTCTTTTAACGTTTGAATGGTCTGGTGATCGGTAGTGCCTTGAGCATGTGAACTGGTCGCATACCAGTCAGGTATCTTGGGGCGGATTCCTATTGCGGTTTTTGAACAGTGGGTCACTTCATCCCTTATCTGCTTTGAACCTGTGGCTAGTCTCTGATGGTCCATGGGAAGGCCTGCCCCAATACAGTGAACTGCACGACAGCGTTTGTTCCTGACCTCTCCAACATCTGGCTGAAGCCCTGAAGCATGAGATTCAGTGATGCCGAGTGTTGCAAAGTGTCACAAGCTTTTGGAGGTCAATACAGGCAATCTTATTCTCCCCTTTTGGCCCTTGCTAGATGGAGATAAGCAAGGGGTGTCATAGATCATCAAGTATCAAAGTTTAAAAGGACACCAGTGTCCCTGCAATAGGGCCCTTCACAAATAGGCCATTGTTGGTTTATTTTTTTTTTCTTCCAGGAAGTAGAGGATAAAAATGTATTGGATATTGTGTCTGTCTTAGAAGATTCCTGGTAAGACCTTGCAAAGTTTACGATGTATGCAGATAGAAGTAAAGACGAGTTTAAGTAGACCTTGCTTTAACATTCATAAGAGACCTAGCTAGACAGTGAGCGGGTAGCTGACAATTCAATTTATCTTGGCAGTTCTGTCCATCACATCTTAGTGCAGCCTTGGTATGGCTATGTTCTGCTAGTGGAGTGCAGTCGTAACTAACCTCAATGACACTGTTTAAGGCTAGAGCGTGGAAGTACTACTTAATTCTTCATCAGAGATGTTATCGGAACAACTTCCTGGTGATACGGCATTTCTAACTTTTTTTCTTTTATTGGTACATTAGTTTCTGATTCAACGGAAAGCAGCCTACATAACAGGGGATGTGTGTGTGGTTTTGAGTGACGCTTTACCATGCTTTCCAAGCAGAACTGTTTTAGACATCTTAGTTGGATGCTGTATGGAACACCATATGATCAAAAAATGCATTGAAACATTTTTCCTTTGTTCTCAGATATCCCTGTGACTTTTGCTAAAGGAAAAAGATTTAGTTTATTGAAAAAATAAGTTTATAACTTAGAATTATTAAGTAAGTACATTGTGTACTCAGTGCTATTTTTTGTAGACATGAAAGGAAGAACAAGGGCCAATGACAATATCACAGTAAACTTAAAGCATAAAAAAAATTGATTAAATATTGGAGCTTAACACTTTTAAGATAAATGGTACATCTCCATTTCAAGTGTCATCTTCTTATGACTGGACGCCTGTCGAGAAAATGTGTTATAGTGGAACATGGTGCCCAGTGCAGAGGCAGAGCATACAAAAGGAGTTATCCAAAGATGAGCAATATAAAATAACTCTCTAGCTTTAGCACTCTAGAAACACAGCATGCATAATTATTTTTATCACTAATTGTGCTGTTTGTTTTCCATTGTAACTTCCTTTCAACCAAGACACAATTGTAATATATCTTCACAGTAAAATAGAAAGTAAGAAAGGATAAAAAATTGAGGTTTTTAATCCTCTATTTAATAGTCACTTATATCGCATGTAACTTCGGTTCTCAGTTTCTGTTCGGAACTGAGGCATGAGGAAGATGGAATATTTCATGTCTGCTGAGACAACGGTGAAGTAGTTAGATCATTGTCATCCCAATAGATTTCACGTCTCTCTCGCATAAGTCTGAGATCTGAATGCAAAATGCAGTAAGCAAATCATCATCTGTCATTGTGATGCTATCTTTGAAAGGTTCATAAAAAAGCTAGTACACTTCATTCATCTATGTATCTTTCTCCTGTGACTGTTATAAATGAAGATGCTTAATCATGCTAGTAATCCTAGTGCAATTCCAAAAGCAGCAACAACACAAATATTATGAAGTTAAACTGAATTTCAGAGGAGCAGTGAAGCAACAGCACGCTGTCTTGCACAACAGACCTGTTAGTAAAGTGAAAGATGTGTCACTTGTAATTTACTGAGCGAGGCACACCACAATTTTGGAGCCAAGAGAATATTTTTTAATATGCGCTCAAGGATGTTGTATCATCCTCCATAAAATCCTACCGTCTGAACCGCAATGTGCTACATCGTGTTCTGGCAGGCAGAGAAGGTGCAAAGGGAAGAGCGTAAGGGAACCATGCGCGTTTTGTGGCTCCTGTTCTGAGCAGTGCGCGTGTAGTCACAAGCTGGTAAACAAGGAGAGGAGAACAGCAGGGGAACCGAAATCATATAATGGAGGGAATGTAGTGAAACAATTCCTTCGTTAGGGTGAAGGAGGTCAGAGGGACAAACATATGCTATGAACTTGGTTGCTGTAGCAAGAATTGTGCTTCAGAAGTACTTACTGACCACTAAAATCTCAGTCCTTTTTTTTTTTTTTTTTTTAAATCTTGCACAGCAGAAAGTAAAATAACAGGCATTTAAGGGACTTTTAGACGTGCTTTCAATTATTGTTGTGAAGTTCGTTCTGAATCTTACTTAAAATCATGATGAAACTTCTGTCTTATGCTTTTGTGAGGATGATGCTCCCTTGGATGATAAGAAGGGACATCTCTGGCATATATGGGGACATTAGTTAAAACTACCACTTCGAGCTGCCTAATTGCTCTCTTCTCTGGAGGTTACTGTTCTCACCACAGGATCAGCAGAATCTGATCTCAAGTGGTGAGATCTTACTCAAGATGCTACTCAAGTGTCTGCCTTAAACTGCTGATGAAGATGGGTTTGTGCAGAGATTGTGTCCACATCATTGCTTCATGTTGAGTTGTTATTTTGTTGGTTTTACTTTTTGTATTTACTATATTTATTTTGTTATGCATATTATATTGTTATATAATTCTATCGTTATTTTATGTATTTGTTTTTATTAATTTTGTTTTATATATTTTATTAATATATTTTCGTTTCTGTCTTTTTTTGATTTGCTGTGTCACTGAGAGTAAATTCCCCCTTTTTTTTTGTCATACCTCTTCATTGAGTTTATGAATATAGCCACACATTATGGAAAAAAATCAATTTTCTTGCTAATGAAGTAGCTAAAGCTTAGTCTGTTTTTCTACCTATAGTTGTTACACTCTGAATATATATATGGTATAGGAAGGTGTACTAACATATTCCAACAAATCAGTATCAGCAATTAAGTTTAAAAAATATCCAAGTTTTCTATCATAAGTCCTAAAAAGGTTTTGCGGTTTGGTCGGCTTGGTAGATGGAAGGAGGAGAAAGGAATATTTTAATCTTGTAAACCAGGAAAATCCCATTGAACCACCTCCTCTATATCTTTTGGGGAGACTATTGTATGTCTATGGAAAAGAGGAGGAGAACAGCAGAGAACTTCTGCAAGAACCATAGATCATTTTGGGAATATACTTTCACTGGCTTAACGATATTTCCTGGAGGCATGCGGCAACTGAGATGGCCATGAAGCTGAAGCAGAGCTATCCTTCCAGGAGATACAGGAGCCAAGCACAATACAAAGCCCAAACCCCACGTGGTATAGCCCATGGGAGGTTTTAATTGCAGTCAAATTCCACCCTGTAGACAAAAAGATGCCATAGATTTAGAATGCCTCCCTGCGTTTTCACCATGTAAGTTCTCATCAGCTTCTGCTGACCTCTGTGTCACCAACATTTCCTAGTGCTTCAGGAGCACCAGATTCCTCCTGCTCATTGTATTTTTCTCATGAACCATAATTAGCTAAGGAGTAAATGCCATACAATATGATAGTCTTAGTCCTGAAGATCCCAACTCAGTTCTGTGTTGTGTGTATCTGTAAGCAAAAAGACATGATAAAATATTAGTTCTCTTATGCTTTCCTAGTATCTTTTAAAATTTTTCACTCTTGAAGAGGTGTACATTGTGTCATACTTATTCCCTGGATTGAATTATTGTATCCTTGAAGAACACAGCCTTTTTATTCTATCGTTTTGTTAACTCTTAAGACTAGACTGTCAGCTGATTCCCTTCCCCACTTTCAGGTTTTACACTGGCTTCTCAACATGACTCTATTTTAACTTTCCAGCTGCGATCTGATGCTCGCTTGAATTTTCAAGATTTTGCAATTGAAAAAAAAGTAAAGGAAATACTGAATGCCATACAGAGATATAAAAATGATATTTTACCCAACATGATTAAGAATATTAGTTCTATGCAGTGAAATTGCAATTGGAAAAAAAAGTAGAGGAAATACTGAATGCCATAGAGAGATATAAAAATGATATTTTACCCAACATGATTAAGAATATTAGTTCTATGCAGTGAAATCTCATCATCATTTTTATAGTGTCCTGCATGACTAACAAAACCCACATGTATTCTAAGGAGCCAAACAGGGCCAAGCAGGATCTCACATTTCAGAACACGTTTACAGCATTTCTTCAGACTTCTCAGTGTATTTTTAGCATAAGAATCAAATCAAAAGCAATTACATTGGCTTTATTTTTTTAATGCATTATGCTATTTATTGCCTTCTGATATCCTCTCTGGCAGTTGTCTAAGTAGGGGTTGGGAGTTCAATGGAAGATAGAGCAATTTTGTCGAAGCAGATCTTAGTGATGCAGAAGAGTTCAAGAGTGAAACAGTTTTTCTTGCTGCTACTCTAATGAAGGCACGCAGTGAAACTGTAATGTGCAGCATCCTGAAATGTCAGACTGCTTTGTGCTACCTTGTGATCAGTGTGTTAAATTGATACTGCAGAGAGAAAGGAAAGAAGGTGTGCCAGGGCCTTTATATGCTAGGGATCTTGCTGTTCCCATTTTATCTCTCTTTTACGTTGTTCTTTAGGCTAGGGAGTTTCATAGTGAGCAAAGTTTATTGTAAAAATGTTTCAAGACTGGAAACAAAAATCATAATTTTGTTGAGGGCTTTTTTGTGTGTGTGTATGTGCGTGCATCTGTGGGCAGGTTTGTGTATCCACATCTGTGGGTCAGTGCTTCAAAGTGGAATTGATTTTAGACGGAATATAGATGAGATAATGTGGTCGCTTGCTTTCTTTGACAGCTCCTTTACTGGCGTGTAATTGCCCAGTAGCTTGCGTTGATCGATTTGCAGCCTGAAGTGAAAATGCCATCATAATGTGAAGGCTGTGTACGTCCTTAGGTGGTAAGGATAGTTCTTTTCTTCTGATAGGAGACTATATAATTTCATCTGGTAGATACCTATTGAGACAATGTTTTATGACTAAATGTACCACACGAAAAAATCCATCAGTCTTACCCTTTCATGGGTCATCGTGATGGTTAATTCATCTCACTTAAAAATGTATACCTTCACCTTGTTCCCAGCTCTCGGATCTAGCCATGTATTTCTCTGCTAGAGTAAATGGCTGTCTAATCTGAGGAGTCTGTTCATTTGTAGCTACTTATAAACCATAATCAGGTCACATCTTAACCTTCTCTTTGATAAAATAAATAGATTAAGTGCTTAAGCTTTTCACTCTAAGGCAGATTTCCAAGCCCTGAATAATACTATTTAGCTGTTCTCTGAACTGTTTCCAAATTGTCAGATTCACATTTTCAAATTGATACTAGTACTGACCATTTAATTTCAGTAATGATCTAGATAATGTTATATGAAGTACACGCATTACCTCACTTTATGTATAAGCTAAAGTTGCTTCAGCTGCAGGATCTGCAGATGCTCCCCTTTGCTTGGTTGGTAACCACAGCCATGGAGGCCTCTTTGAACTCACAGCTGTCCATGACATGGTTCTCCCGTCGTAACACTGGCCCTCGTGCTTTGTTCTTGAAAGACGTGACTTTGCATTTGGTAGTGGTCCAGATTTTTCTCAGGAAAGATTTGTCTGTATGCAGTTGTTCATTCAATCCATTTTTACTCAGTAACTGAGAGAGAAAACCACGTCATGACAGTTGAGGTACTCTCCCTGCTGAGTAATACTAACAAACTGATGCGGTTAACTCCAGAGTGCTGGAAAGAACTTGAATTCTGTACATGAATTAAGCAGCTAGGATCCAAGAAGAACCCTGCTAATGGCCAGACGTGGGAGATAGCTGAAGCCTTTGTTATATTTAAAGCAAACTGAAATATAAGGCTGATCTCCACAATGGTAAGTGCTCGTTCCTAATTGAAACGACTTTGTAGTTGCTAAGTAGCAATTCTGCATGAAGTTCAGCAACAGCAAAAGAAGCTTCCAGATGCCTGAATCTGGATATTCAGAAGCTCTAGCATTGATCTGATTCTGTTTGCACTGAATTTCTGCTCAGCTTTAGAGAAGCTCGTTACAGTCAATGGCAAAGGCAGTTCAGCAGCTTCAATATGGAGCTCCAAGCATGATAATTTACTCTGCGGAGAAGTGCAGAGCTCCATGCCAACAGGGCTATATTGAGTCTTACACCTGCTACGGGTTCACTTAGAGCTAGCTCCTGTATCTCTACCATGTACATTAGACCCTTAGGCTCTGTTGAATAGCCAACCTGTGCTGTAATTTGAGAATAAGACGTTTCTCCTGGCATTTATGCAATGTTAAGTCCTTTAAAATCTATTTTAAAATGTTCAATGATTATTAAAATTAATCTCTTTGAAGACTTAATATTGACACAGAGTGGGCAAATACACATCTGTACACATGTGCACGTGCAAACATTTACATGTGCAAAGACACACATGCACACAGAGCAGAATTCTGCAAAATCCCCTGCTTTTTATAGCCAGTAGCATACTAGGTTTCACAGAGCCATTATAATACCAGTAGGTCCCACAGGCAGCCTTCCGTGGAACTGTTACTGTCATAGCACTGTGATTATACAGTACTTGATATTCTCAGTGTGGGCAGAGGTGGTAATGACACTGAAGCAAACACTTACGGTGTTTAGTCAGCTGTGTGTGAAATGTTATGTATCAGCATGCCTGACTGTTTGAAGATTTACATTTTATTTGTGTGCTCTTAATTTGTTGGAGGAGGAGAAAGTTTAACAATTACAGTAGACTTACGTTATTAGGTCACAACAGTGCCTAACGTGAAGCTGTTGGAGTGTGAAACTAAAAAAAAAAAAAGCTAAATTTATTGATTTGTTCAAATTTGATCATTGAGGTATGGGCTCTGTCTCCCTGTTTATAGGGCCGAAATCAGAGCTGGCAGAGTTTGCCTCATCATCTTTATTGAAGGATTTGTGTTGTAATGGAATTTCCCTAGTTTTCCCTGAACAACTGGAGTAAAGGATGTGTTTTTGGTTACATAGTTAGCAGCAAGGAAATACCAGCATCAAGAGTATCAACAAATTTTGGATATAGATGCAGTGATCTATGCATCACCTTAATATAGATGAAAGCCATGATTTTTTTTTTTTTTTGGTATTATTTGTGAGTGTACTAAACCTCTTGTGCATAAAACTGAGCCTCTGAACTATAAGATGACTGCTTTTTCTAGTGTCTCTTTCCTGAAAACTTTAATCCTCTCTCGGAGAATCAGGCGAGATGTGGCTAAGTGAATCATTGACATTTGGCAGAAGCAGAGCTGTTTTCTGTGTTGATTAGCTGACACCATAAAATTTTCCTAATTCAGACCATTTAACCCTAAAAAGAGTTGCAGTGATTGTGCATTGGGTTCTGCGCTTTCCTTCCCTCGGAGGGAACTGGGAGAAGAGGGATGCCAGCGGGGCTGTGGATGGTCTCTTGTGAAGGGGCGGAGGTGCTGGGGTGTGAGGGGACCGGCTGGAAGCAGTCGGGTGAGGAGCTGGGGGTGCGTCCCCCCACCTGGGACCAGGCTGTCACCTTTCTCCTGGCTTTGGAAAGTGGGGGATGGCCACTTTTGAAGCATGTTTTGGACCAGGCCAAACTGCGTGTGGATACAGGAGAGCTAGATGAATCTAAAAGTAGTATTTCCTACGGTCTCTTGAAAGAGGATGTGCATGTGTTTTGTATGCATTTTTGGAGTTATAAGAATGTCAGGTTTAATTTTGCTAAAGCAGGAAGGATTTGGATTTAAAGATCGGTGTGCCTTGCATCCGGAGGACTCGATCTGTCTCAGCAAAACAACATGACGCTTCCTCTTTTTTACGACGCTAGCTTCTATCGTTTGAGGCTTGTTCCCTTGAAGTGATACTAGTGAGGGGAGAACTGCTGGGGAGTTCAGAGATGTAAGTAGTGGCTGAAGCTGTTCGCTTGGCTTTATTTGCACTTTGAGTTTTGGCTGATGAACGGAGTCTTTCCTTGAGAAGATTTGGCACCTTGTACTTCTGAACAGTGCTGGCTTAGTCTTTTTGGAGTGAAAGACTAAGGTGGCCAAAGACTGTCTGTCCCTATCCTGCACCCACACCAAATCAGGTTTTATGTGAGTGGGAGAGGCAATACTACGTTTCAAACACACCTAAATTTGCAGAAACAGGAGAATAAAAAAATAAAATGCTTCTACTTGTCAAACTAAGTTAATTGTTGTAATGAAACTGCATATAGTCAGTGAACAGCTTCTGAATAATCTGAGTAAAACATGCTTTCAAGATAATTTTAAAAGTCTTGCAAACCACCTTTTTGCTAAAAATACTGAGTTTTGTATGGCAGCATAGGTATATGTTTAGTAAGTCACATACCAGGTGCGAACACTTTTTTTCTGATCCTCAGCTATTTACCACATTTCTTCTGCCAGAGGTTTCCATTAGAGTGTTACAACCTGAAGCACTGTGCTCCCTTCCACTGAGGAGAAGATACGTGTTAAATAGATTATGAAGTTTACAGGAATAGTTTTTCATCGGTGTGTTCCTTAGTCGTGCAGACACATCAAAGTCTTTCCCCTAATGGATAGCTGTCTGGTTTCTTTTCATTCTCAGTGCCTAGGAGTAAGTAAGGAAAACTTAAGTTTACAAACCACTTGGATATACCTTATGGAAAAGAAGTACTGTTTCCATCAACAGCTGTGCTTAAGCTCTTCTCAGAAAGTATGGTCGTCTTTTTTTCCCCCATTCTTTCTTGTTCTCAACAGGATTGCCTTTTGCTTACTTTGTCCTAAATATAGTCTGAACTGCAATCATTGAAGTATTTGTTCTGAGCAGTAGTAGTGGGACTCAGAGAACAATACGGCTGATTTGCACAAGGAATTCTTACTCTCGTTCTATAGTTCTGACGATTTGCTACATGAACTGCATTTGAAGTGTAAGCTTTTATAGGGGTCCTTTATGAATCACCTGAAACTCTGGATTTGCACTAAATCTTGAAAACTACTGCTATTCCATGGGAAATTATTTTCTTCCTTTGCTCAATGGTAGACAAGGATATATGAAACACTTGAAAAATGTCCTGTTGTGCAAACGCAAATGGTAAACAATAATCCCTTACGTAAATATCTTTTCTAGAAGAAACAGGGTATTTTGAAACAGAAAAGGAGAGACATACAAGAGTAATTCAATAACTCTACTAGCTTTTGGTAAGGGTGGCTTGGATGATGTAACTTTTTCTGCCAAGAACCTTTCCCTTTTGGCAATCGTGCCCATCATATTGATAGCTTTTTACTCTGTGGATAAAAGGGATGGGACTATTCTTTTTTTTTTTTAATGTGGAACCCAAGGCTGATGTCCTTGGACTACTACATGCCAAAATAGTAGTAGTAGCAATTTAAGTGATAATGCTTACTTGAAAGTTTTGGTACTTCAGCAATACAGAGAAGAAATAGCGAACCATCTCTTTTCCTTTGTGCTTTGATATGTTACTGCTAACTTTTAATATGCTGTTCCTGAATATTGTTTTCATTGCTATTTTTAAATAGTAAGAACTGTAGAGCCAAATAAAAGTAGTAATATTGAGTAAGAGTATTTGGAATATCTTATTCAGATTTTAATTGGCAATTAGCACAAGGCAAAGTCTGCATGTGTCAGTATGAAGGTTTTTCTCATATGTTCTTAATGAATATAAAATACTTTGCATCACTCAATGGACATCAGAGCACACAGTGTATGATCATATAGGTCTTATTCCAGAACTTTATTCTCTGTAGAATTACTTAGAACTTTTCCACATGCCCTTTCCAAGAAATCAGGGAGTTAGGTAGCGTACCGCCATGGGATTAATCCCTTACCCAAACCACAAATGCTGTTCTGCTCCTATCACCAAAGGGAGACAAGGCACCGCACCTGTTGTAGAGAGCTGCAGTTGAGGCTTCCTGTCATGTCTACTCAGCGGTGTTGGATGTTCACGTAGAGAAATGGAGCCACAATGCTACCCGGGTCTGACCGGCTGTCCCGACTGGGGTGCAGGGCAGGTAGGACCACATCGCGCTCACCTACTTGGCTTCGTATGCTGCAAAGAGCCAAGTCAGAACCATCATGTGGCACCCTGAGTTACAGCTGTGGTCCTACCTCATCCCTTTCCTCTTCTCCCTTATCTTTTCTTCTGAGGTGATTTTGATTATCCTTAGGGAAGTCTAACACTGAAGCTGAAGAGTGAAGTACCGCTAATTTTATTTGGTGTTATGCCAGCATGTCTTCATTAGAATCGGGAGTTAAGTTTTCATACTTTCTGCTGTTTGTAGACGTACAATGGGAAGGATGACAGACAACATCTTCCCAGGCACACAATGGTGTTTGTGAGAGAGAAGTGCTTTTATGATGTCATGAAAGTTAACAAATGCTGAGAAATCATTGCTTCCTGAAAGATAGATAAAGTGTCACTTCATAAATTGTCAGCAATGAGTTGATAATCATCCATTTCTTTATTAATCAGAAGATCAACAGTCAGATGAACCATCTAGGAGCAGGTATAGAAGAGGGTACGTTTGAATTTGAATTTGTCAGTAGCTGGGGCTCCACAGTGAGGCTTAATATAAGTTATATTTTCATTACAATGTGTTAGAGCTAAATGCTACTTAAGTATGAAAACCGCTATCAAAAACTGTTGTACTGCGGTGTTTCAATGACATGTGGCAATCCATGCAACTTGTGAGTATCCTTCCAAGGATAGAATATGGTCCTAAGACTATGTATCTTCGGTTTAGATATCACAAACTATATTTGAGCTTCTAATTACACTGGGTGTAATCAGACCCTCTTGATGTGTGTGTATGTGGACATATAGTTTACATTTAGTGGTGAAGAGATTATGCTCTCCTTGCTGCAGGCATTTGGTCGTTGGTATGTTAATGGAAGCCTTTGTATAAATTGAGTGGAAAATGTGAGTCATAGTTTCCTTTCTTTCTGTCTATATACCCTGTACAATACCAAGGAAGGCATATTAATATTTAATATAGAGTGCTTCTTAGGATGGAAATTCCTTAGCACATAGCTTTTTCCTGTCCTTGCTGCAGCGTAAATTATTTTATCAGATTATCAGGGGGATGATGGAGGAAGTAAATTAGTAATGAAACAGTTAAGTGATGGTTTCTGAAGTATGTTATTCCCTTACCGTGTTTGTAAAATGCAGGAAGTTATATTCCCCATTCCGTAACACTGTATGCAATGACATTTGTTGGAAGTCTAATTTTGCCTATGAAAGGGTGAAGAAAAGCTCTCTGCCCTTCAGGCTTGTAAATGGCTTTATTATTTAGTCTTGGCTGACTTTTATTCCACAGGTGGTGATCTTGTAGGTGTCAAGGTATGTTTCAGGCACATATAGATATTAGCACTTGTACTGGTGACCTAGAGACTCTTCCTTCTTTATCAATGATGATTGTTTTCTACCACCACCACCACCCCAGCCCCCGCACCCCCCCGCATCATGTGGATTCTTGTCCTACTTGAACATCTCCTTGAAAATCATCTCAGTTAGTCTGATGCTCTGTCAGGGGAAAGACAAGATTCACACAATGTATTTTTCTCATGCTGTCTTGTCTGTCATACTTTTGTGCCAAATTTCATAATTTTCAGAACTGTAAGAAGAAGCAACTACCATTCACATTTCAAAATCAACTGAGAGATGTTGCTACATCACATACAAGTCACCATAATTAATATACCATGCTGCCCAACAAATATATGCAAGGGCAAAGAACAAAAAGTATCCCTGTAAAAATATTACTCAATTTACTCCTATTGGGACTGTGGATCAGGATGAATCACAATCTGTGTGGAAAACCATATGCAGGAGTTGAGAAGAGCCTGAAGACAACAGTGGCTCAAACTCGCTGTCTTTGATGCACAACTTCTGGCAAAACAAACCAGTCAAAAATACTGCTTTGTACGCTAATGAAAAATATTTTGCAATGCATCTGAAGATAGATCCATCAGAGGCTTTTTAGGATATCCTCAGCTTGTTACTTAAAGATGAAATCCTCATTAACGTTGTAAGAAGCGTGTTTTATTTTAGACCAAGGAAAGTGTAACCTGAGGTACCACGAATATGGGTACTTAGACATTCTCATCTATCCAGGTGGATTTTCATGTGCAAGAAAGTTAAAGACAGGGCCAAAGCCAAAGTAATAACTTCTACTACAAACTTTCCACAAAGGAAGAGGTTTCCTGTGTTTCCATGTTTTCATTTCTTATTTTTATTTAGAAAACTAACATGTATCAAATCACAGAAGAATGTGACTGATACCTTGATGCTTTCATATTTCTGTGTGAATCAATGAACCGGTTTAAGGCCAGCATCTATTGGACAAAGATCTCTGTGACGCAGTTTGCTGTCATAAACAGAATCTTTTTTTTGGTTATGTCAAGAGAAAGGCCATAACCAGAGCAAAAAAAACCATGAGGGACTCATTATCTTTCCACTTTCTGTGCTTTGCTGGTTCCTCGGATAAGTGTGGCTTTTGGCAGTAACTGGCATTCTTCTGAACACTAATGTTCTTCTAATTCTGCCTCTCGCTTCCATCTTGAAACACCCTTACTGAAGGGGAAATCACATCTCAAACCAAACCAGTCTATTCAGATGCATACAGACCACAGACGTAATAAATACGTAATGTAAGTAAAGGTAAGGAGTGTTTTGGGGGGGGTTGGTGATAAAGCTTATGTATGTATAATTGTAGCTATAAGTGCTACAACAGGGAATGCTTTTTAGACTTCAATAATTTAAAAGCAAATTATAGGCTCTTTATTTCTAGCGTTGAGTAGGAAACCGCTCAGTTGAGTGATTTCACTGAATGTGCTTTTGAGAAGTAAAGAGTTGGAAACAGGCTTGAGAAAACAGTAACAGACATAAAATAAATAATCAACTTCTTTGTGTAATATTGATGGTTTCCAAATGAGTTTGTTTAACGTCAAAACACATTTTTTGAAAAAGTGGGTTTTGTTGTGGTTCGGGTTTTTCTGTATGGCTGAAGAATTAAACTGGGAGATAGACAATGTTTAGAGGTTGGGTGGGTTTTTTGCCAACAGAAAAGGACAGTTCAATATTTAGAAACTTATTATAAAGTAAAAAGCCTTCGTATCACCAAGGAGCATGCCGAAGAGAATAAAAATTGTGATCACTGGAACTGCAGTGCTGTAGCTCTGTATAATATCAAGGGGGAGAGATCTGTTTTGCACATTCGTGGCAATTCTCTCCCTGTAGCTACAAAACAACTTGCTTCTGTCATCAGGGGGTTAAAGAAGCAGTTGTCTTCCTGTGCTGTTAGGAGAACTTTTATCCACCCTTAGTTGTTCAGGGAAATACATCATAGGAAAGAGATTCACAGTAGTCCAATACAGCTATTAAGTTTCTTTAAAAAAAAAAAACTGTCTTTTTCTTTACTCTGTTCATCCAGTGTTAAGAAAATATGGAACTTCAGCTGCCATCTTGTCAACTCGTTTATTTCTCCTGTCTTGCTGAGCAGTTTTTTATTCTTAGGTAACCTTGTGAAATCATTTGACTGAAAGAAATGGGGCATTTTGTTGATTAATGTAATCATCAACCTAGAGACAAAGTTCTTGTCATGTGTGTCTTGACTAAATGCCGTAGCCTCCGGAGTTTTGACTCATTTTAGTTGTGTGGTTATCCTAATGCAGAGCCTGACTAATGGATATTTGTGGAGAGAGCTGTCTGGCATTTTGGATATGCCTTCAGCCCCAATGATTGAGATATGATGATTCACCATAGAGAAGACTATACTCCGCAACTGTGTTTGGAAGTTGATATCATTGCAGGACTTTAGGAGAGGAAATTTTTAGTAATTTTAGTAATTTGCAGATATACATTAGTTACCATTTCCGTTTTAAAAAAAAAAAAAGTGAAAAAGATTCATCATTTCAGTTATAGGGCTCCAGACTCTTGGGAGTAATTTCTTACAGGAAGGAGGAGTAATTTCTTACAGGAAGGTAAGATTCAAGGTCAATTATACCTACTTAATAAGTTAGAGAAACTGATTACAAGGTTGTAGTGAGCTGATAAATGAGCTGGTTTCAAGTACTCATTTTTTTTAAAAAGTGCTGTTATTGGTTTGACAATAGAACCAACTTCCCAACCAAGGGGGGTGGGAAGGGTGAGGGAGTGGATACTGACAGCTGAACGGGGCCATCACCTATTGGACTTGCTCAAGTAGAGCTATCAAGGAATTTTTTTTGCCACCAATATTTTATTTGAGAGAAATGTTTCTGGCCTGGCTGTTATCATGAGGGCTATACAGCTTTATGTATCCATAGCCTTTGATGGAATTGAGAAAATGAGCACTCATACCTTAGGAGAGGTTTTATAATCATCATGAATAACTCTTATTTAAAAGATTCTCTGTTATAAGAATTCTATTACTGTCTGTTTCTTCTCGTAAGACCTGAAGTGAACTTAAGTATATTTTATTCTAATACTCTTTGTGATTTGTAATAGATAAGACTGGATTTCACCACCCTTTATTTTTAGTTAGAAATATTAAACATGCAACTATATAGCAACCAGAAAAATAACTGAATTAAAAGCTTGATGTGAAGGCCAATTTGAGAGCATACATAATTCTTCATTCTTTTTTGTTTTGTTTCTTGCACTGACTGAACTGGCTTGATAAGTGGGTGCAAGTTAACTTTTCTTGTTTGGATAGCTTGAATATGGTTTTACTGATGCAAGGCGACAGTGATGCTGCTCCCCCTACAAAAAAAAACCAAACCCAAACCAGCCAAACGCCAAACCAACAACCACTACAAAAGAAAACTTTAGTAGCCCTCTCTATAACACTTTGTCTTTCCTGGTGAAAGAGGTGGGGTAGTGACAGAGTGACTCGAGTGCTGAAAGAGTAACACGAAGTTTCCCGGGCTGTCCCTAGGCTTGAAGCTGAGCTCTCCTCCGTAGGCCAGGCCTGCTGGGAGGGAGCAGGATGCCCACCTTTTCGCTGGCTGCCAGGCTAGCGTGGCACTGGAGGCAGAGTCCTCCCTCCTGGGGCTACCTTCGCAGGTGGTGGGAGGGTGGTTTTTGCGGTCCCTACCCTGTGCGGGTGGTTGTTGCTGTGCACAAGAGGAAGAGGAGCAGTACAATCCATGCTTTGATGAAGGCGAGTCTCATTTTCCTTGCTTCTGTCTTTTTGCTCACTGCTTGCCAAGCTGTCTAGACCGAATCCAGAGTTTAATGAGCTGCAATGGGAAGGAGCTTCTTAGTCTGGCTTTTTCCTTTCCCCAGCCCTTTGAAGTATTTACCGGGGAAACGACCTCCTTTGACAAAGTCCCTAGGTCAGCAAGCATCAACAGCCAACTGTTGAGGCCAGCCTGTCCTGGAGCCTCACGGGCATCGGCTCTCTAGCTACCTGCTCCTCTTTATCCTGACCATGGCAGACTTCTGAGAACTTAACACCTTGTTTAAAGAAAAACATTGTCAGCAGGTCACTACTCAATGGCAATTGTGTCTGAAGGTCTATGCTTTGCTGCAATCATTCAGACTTGCAGAGTGTCAAATAATTTGTACAATGCAACTCCTAGCTCTTGAGGCAACAGGTTGATTATTTCCAGAACCTGGATGACAGATGATCTTGACTGTAGGCTTTTTTTCACTACATTCACTTCGCAGTGGATAAACAGTACAAAAAGAAATTACAATAATTACTCAACCACCCTTTCTCTCTGAAGAGAAGGGTTAGAGAAATTATATTTGGGAAAAGTACGGCGAAGTACAAGGTGATGGGAGATTAAGACCGAGAAATGTGAAACAAAGTTCTGGTAATGCGTGCCTTTCAGGGCTTTTTGGTCTGAGTGGAAGGCAAGGAGCATACAGGTGTTTCCCTGCAACTTCACTTGTGACAAAGCTGGTGGAAAATAATTGGGAACCTGCAGTTTGTTCCTTGTATTAGTTTTGAAGGTATACAAAGGTCAACAGCCATACCTAGTGCTGTGACAACTTCAGATACTGAAGTAGCACATCTGAGAAAAGGTTGGTGTTGAATGACAGTCTTCAATCATCAGGTGTGAACATAAGGAAAGACCGGAATAAAAGATATTTGTGGTTTTGAGAGATCTGTTCTTGCCAGGGAAATATTCTATGCATCTTTTAAAATTGCAGTCATAGCATATTCACTGCATTTGCTTAATCTATGTCAATTTAGCCTCCTTAAAAATCTTATTTTTAAATTAATCTCTTTCAACCTACAATTTGATGTTCCAGTTAGTCTTTAACTAGATACGTGAACCTTTCTATGCTTAGTCACTGTGATATATAGGAAAACGTAAAAAAATAAACTGAAATCTTAAGATAACACCCACCTGGGAAACAGCAGAAAATTGTCATGTGCTGCATCTGGAACGACCTCTTCCCTCAAATTTGTACGTGGGATGGAGTATAAATCAAAGCTCTGCAGAATTTTCCACCACAACCAAACCAAACAACCCATAACAGAAAAGCTATCTGAATTCATTTTGAGGTGTTAAAATGAAAGAAAGGGTTTATGGAACAGTACTGTGGGAAAACAAATCAAGAGTTAAGTATCATAAAGTTACAAAAACGTGAATGTTTGCTTCAGCCTACTTTCGCTTGCAGTTTCAGTGACTGAGCTATCATTTCTTGGTTAATGGAATGACATAAGAAAGGAAGAGGATTATGAATACAAGTTGAAAATCTCTTTTCATTAAAGATATTGCCTCATGAAGCAGTTACAGTGTATTTATCACGCGTTCTCTTTAGAAATATTGTGTGGGTGCTGAAAGGTACTGACTTAAAGTTTTGCAGAAACAGACTTGACTAGCATTCCAATTAGAAAGGCTGACTTATGGCTGTTTTTGTGAATAGGGAGTATTGCTAAAAACACGTTTCAAACTGGCAATTCATTTTTTGAAACATATTGGTATTTCTTTGATGGTTGTCTTTATTTTGTAGAGATCAACCTGCGGATATAATCAACATTTGCTGTTTCTTTTTGTTGACTTAAGCTGTCAATAACTGTACCATGTGAGTGTGGCAGGGTATTTGTGGTTATTCTTTATGTTCTTCAAAAAAAAAAAAGCAAGGAAAGACATGCAGATCAGTTTTGTTTTTATTGCTCTTTGTCACAGGAGCAAATTTTCATCGCCTAGTGGAAACACTATGTGCATTTTCCTTTTTTTTATGGTAATTTGGTAACCATTTAGTGTTCTCATCTCATTAGAAACTGAAAGACAATAATGAAGCGTAATGTGACAGCTTAATGAGGCAACATCTACTTAACTTCACCTGCTAATCATTCCTTTCCCCATAAAAACATCGGTAAGTCTCAGACTTCATTCATTTTTTGACAGCAAGCTTTATCCATGTGTTCATTTAGTTGGTAACAATTGCCTCAAAATATCAGAGAAAAGAAAGAATTAAGCATTATTTATGCTATATACTAACAAAGTTTTTAAGGAAAACTACTTGGCAGAAGGCTTTGCCTATTTTTGCTTTTTTAAATTCTTCACTAACTGAGTTTGAGCATCAGAAAAAGAAGCTTTTTTGTGTGCTTCACATGAAGAACGTAATAGGAATTAATTCCTCACTTTTATTACCTTGAGGTGGACTTCTGTTGATATTGATCATGGACTCAGATTTGTTTATTTATTTATTTTAAATGAGTAATGTAGTCAAAAGACTGTAAAATAGAATTTGTGGTTTCTAAATGACAGACTTAATTTCTCCACTCTGCAAAAGAAAATTAATTCTCAAGTATGTTCAGTAATGTTATCAATCTTGGGACTCTCTAGCTATTGATAAAACAAGAGGTTTGTGTTTGGTTCCCAAACAGATACTTAATCCTTACTTGGAATGTAACACACACTGTAGGCAACAAACAAAGCATATGTTACTATACCTTTCTTGTGCAATACGACTTCTACAATGTCTGGAGGTGATTAAGAATATGGAAAACAAGCTTTCATGAATATGACCACATCTGTCTTTCTAACCAAATTCTCCTGTGGGATTTGAAATTCCAGTGCTCTGAGCTCCTTAGAAACCCTTTTAGTAACTGAAGGATTTTTTTCAGAACTGTATTTAATGGGTTGTGTTTAAAGAAAATGTCATGTATTGTGGCAAAATAGAAGGGAAATTTTCTCAGTCATCAGCTACAGGAACATTTCATGCCTTCTCCCTCAATAAAATCACTGGTGATGCAGTTTTCCTTTAAGCAGATATACCCGATTGATCAGTTTCTTTTTCTTTCTTTTTCTTTTTCTTTTCCTTTTCTCTTTCAAAGACCTAAATTAAATTATTTCTTAAATCCAAATTCTCTTCATTTGTCCAGTGCAATTTAATCTGTGATGCTGGGGTCAAGTGGAAGGTTAACTTCTACCACGGAGTGAACTACACTGTGAGACAGTGATTAAATAATACTGTGGGTTCCTTCTATTTCTGCTCTGAAGTATGTGCACAAAGTAAAGAAGTCAAGTTCTGGTTTAATTTAGGATTTCTACTTATAGTCATAAGAGCTACTGTACAGATAGATGTTCTGTAAATATAAGGAATTTATATTACATCTGTTCTGAGTGGCCAGATGCTTTTTTGGTGTAATAGCTGTTCATAGAGAGTAACCCTTGTTTCTCATGAGTCTATGTACACTGATGTCTCCATCACGGAAGGGCAATGTTCTGCAGTGTCACAAAATTGACAGCCAAAGTTCCGATGTGGAATTCTACTGTTCTCCATCAGTTTTCTGTTATTAATATTATCTAGATTTCTTTTGAGGTTTCGGTGGAAGTCAGGTAGCCAACTTAGCTTCTATCAGAAAATGCAATGAAAGAATGGCCCTTGGAGATCCTGTGGATTTTCTCTGTGGATCCAACTCTAGCATTTTTCTGAGGGGAAGAGCACATTGTCCCTCACAGAACACCAGACAGGTAAAGTGGGCAAGACATTAATGTACAACTTCTATGGTTCTTCTGAATGCCAAGGTACTGGGATAAATTCAAAACTGAATTAATTTTTCTTGGGGTAGAGTTTGTTGCTATTAACAATGGATTATTTTGATACACTGGTGTATAAAGAAGAGTCATGTGAAACTACATGGCTGGCAAACTTTATTACAAGGGTCAGGCTGTGCCTTACTCTTCTTCAATGTAAGTGGGACTTGAGGATCTGAGATTGTGTTATTGATCTTTATTGGTCTTCAATAATAGTGCTTCTAGAGCATTGAAGGAAATAATACATATTTTAATAGTATAAAAGGAATAGGTTTCATTTATTTTAAAAAAATTATTGCAACTTCAGCATAGCTTTTTTTATTAAGGTGAGACACTCAGAGCTGCTGGTTATGAATTTCTCACTGGGGAGAGAAAAGAAAACTCCATCAGTAGCTCAGTCAGCTTAGTGTGCATGCAGAGAAGGCCCAGGAGGAGCAGAAAGAGACAGCCAGATGTCAACTTGACGAGGAAACTTTTGTCCATTTCTGTTCAGGCTATGGGGTGTTTCATGAGAGGATGATAAACATATGGAACAAATTATGGGAAAGCTATTTTGAAGCTGTAAAAGCATAAATGAATTCAAGAGGCACCTAGATTTCTTTCAAGAGAAAGGCAGTACCGAGGGATACTGTGAGAAAACAGGATGGCTGCATTAACACCATCCTAAAGCAAAGAGATATTCAGGGCCAGGTGGTCTTTTATTCCTAATGTTCCTGTGTTTTTTACTTTTCTTGAATATTTGTATTCTGAAATATCCATACCCAGCTTGGTGCTAGGAGAATGTGGTTAAAATACAGGTGTTCTAGTGTTGTTGGTTTGGTAACAACTGTATTGCTATGGACAATAGAGTACAGAACATTTCACTACCAGTTGACATTTATGAGGTCTGTTGGGATGTCATGAGCTGTGATATTAAGCTGATTCCCAGCTGAAATATGAGTTTTGAAACTGGGAAGTTAATTGAGGCTAATGTTATTGTCCTTAGGTGACTGCAAGGAATTACCCTTCACAAACAGTACCTTTCCACTTTAGTCTGAGTGGTATGGGGAAGATTGTGCTTGCTAACAAGAATGCTAAATATGGTAATTAATTTATTACTCAAGGAGACAGTATGGGAACATTTCAAAAAGCTGTATTTCTGAACTCAGTGTTATTTTGGTCCATTTCTAAGGTTACCTGTTTACATACTCTGTATCTTTCTTTGACATCTTTACATATAAAGCTATTTTAGTTTATCCCTACTCTGTTGAATATAATTAAAAATGAATTATTCTATAGAATTAATTTATGCCTGTCTGAGATCTTCAAAGACTTATGTCCTAATTGTACATTCTTATAAATGTGATGTGGTTCAAGTGGGACAAAATGAACTATTCTCCTTTCCTGCTTAGGGACTGTCTTTCCATGGTGCTGTATGATTCCTTGCTTAACTTTCGATAAAATTGTAGGGGACTTAGTTTAAAATCAGGCTTTCGCAGTCCTGTGCTCACTGCAGAATCAAAGAATTAATTTAGTAGTAGCTTAAAGAAAAAGCTGCTTCAGGTCAAGTGTTACAACTATACAGCAGACTAAATTGAAACATTTTGTACTGTGGTTCTCAGATAAAAATTGTAGAAAAACAATGCTCGTTTGAAGCAGTACAAGGCTAATTAAGATCCGAACAGTTCATTACTGTCCAGATGTCTCCAGTTTTATTTTGTTTTCTACCAGAAGCTCCTCTTGAATTGCAGCATTTGCAGTCAGAACCTTTGCTCACAACTGAAGTTGCCCTATTATAGGTGATCATATATTTGTCTGACCATGCTTTTACAATGAAAGAGGTGCAATAAAAGCCTTAGTACAAATAAATACACTTAGTATGCATTGTAAAATCAGGAAATTTATCTTTGTGCCTCAGTATAAGCATGTACTAAAAGATCTCACTGTATAATTCTTTTCAAACGGATTGAAGAAAACTTTATGTTCATACGGACTACTGTATCTGGCCTCTTCTCCTCTCGTTTCCTTCCTTCTATCTCGTGCCCTCCGAGGGCTTCCCACAGTTGCTCTCCTTGCATGTAATCTGGCCCTTGAGCTTTATTATTTTAAATTATTCTTCACTTACACAAGTCAAAATCTGGAATTCCACTTCCATCTGTTTTAGATCAAGAATGAGAGATAGAAATAACTTCCTACAATTCAAGGGTGATTGTGTGAGATCTGAAAATAGAGCTTGGTGGTAGTGGAAAAAAGCCAGCATCTCACTGCTTTGTGAGCTGAAGCACCTAATTGTAACTAGAAGGAGAAATTAAGTTAGGTTAATGTTTTTTTTGTTAGTGCTAAGGCAGCAACAAAAGATGTAGTCTCACACGATGATAGGAGAATCAGGAGTAGTCTTTGGTGTGTGCTGAGAAAAGTAAAGAGGATTTGGGCCAAAAAATATCCCTAGGAGGAGACACTAATTATGTGACTGCTTGGAAAAGGAGTTCAGAAAAGCTTTGCTAATTGTTTGGATGCTATTCTCACCGGATTTGAATGTATCAGCATTTTAAGCCATTATTACCTTTCCATTATTGACAAAGCACTCCAAACCTCCCAGTGAAATAACTCATTTACCACAGGTGCTTATAGACTGCCTGTAGCCTGCTGAGATCATTTATCCAGCCCATGGTGGCATCACCTTTGGGGATGCTGAAAGGCACACGATGTGATCATGGGCAATAGGAGGGCCGAATTCCCTTTCTTTTCCCCGGAGGAGGTGGCAGCTGGGAGAAAGTCACCGTGGATCCAGTTGATTTGCTTCTCGACCCACTGAAGTATGAGCCTGAGGTGCCTGTGGGAAGGTGGGTCTGTAGGAGAGAACAAATGGAGGTCAAGAGCAGGAGGTTGCTGCCGTGCTTGGTCAGTGAGCG
This sequence comes from Cariama cristata, assembly GCF_000690535.1. Classification (NCBI taxonomy): domain Eukaryota; kingdom Metazoa; phylum Chordata; class Aves; order Cariamiformes; family Cariamidae; genus Cariama; species Cariama cristata. The sequence goes on from NW_009609983.1 coordinate 128,618, forward strand.
GGGCTCAGGTATGCGACCCCGACGCGGTGTGGTTTCCGAACTCGGCCACGCGAGGTAACTGCTGAGGCAAGCACAGGCACAGCAGCCCCTGCCAGCTGGCACTGCTGCGTGGCTTTGCCCAGCAGAAGGACTGGACACCGGTCAACTGTAGTGTCTCCAAAATGTGAAGACCTTGTGAATCTCAATGGCAGTGCTGTACAGATTGACAAATCTCCGTGAATGAATAAACATCAGATTACCATTGCAGACTTTTATTCCGTGATACGGCAAATGAGATCAAATTCTAGAAATTTGTATTCTGTTTTAATGAGATTTCCAGAAGCCATTACAATTTTTCAGTATCTGATTTGTTCACAAGTGGTTTAAACCAAGCAATTTTGTTTAGGTTGTTTTACCTCCCATGTTGAGGGGAAATCAGAATCCATGGAACAGGTCAGATTTTACCACAGCACGCATCTGAACAGTCTCTGACTCTTGTCCCTGCTGTAGAAGCCTTGCTCCTGACTAGTGATACAGTTTTTGGAGGATCTGCACCTGTATCTTCATCTAAACCTGCACTGTGTCCTTATTATTCCTAGTCACAAGACTCATGTGCACATGCAGGGAACTCAGGAACTTTTGTGAAGGCTGAAAATGTAAAATACAGGCTTTCAGGAGGCAAAGGTCGAGACGCGAGCGTGCTGTGGTGCTGTGCGCCCAGGAGAGCATCACACCTAACAGCAGGCAGGTAAGTGCCGCTCCAAAGGAAGGTGTAAGTCTCCGTTAGCATTTCTGCCTCTCTCAGAGCTAAAGACAGGTTAGCCACCCTCTGGGGGCACTTCTTTCCTCATCCTCCCCCTTACCTTTGTAGTGGTTTAAGTACAAAATATCAGCCATATACAGGCTTGGCTTTGGGAGAAGGCAGAGGTTGAGATTGTGCTGCTGAAGTGCAAAGGTCTTGTGAGCTCCTATTCTGGTAAGCACCTGAGCAAGTAAAAGTCCCAACCTATGCTTAATCAATTAATCCATTTGATAATTTTTTTTTTTTTCTGTAAAATAAACCGGGTGGCTTGATTCCCAGTTGCTTGGCTTTGATCATTAAACAATATGCCTTTTCTGACATACGAGTCCAAGTAGCCCGTGATAGGCAAGCCAAGTGCATCAATGGAGCTGTGTGTTTTCTTAAAGCCTCTGTTAAGTTGTGGAATAAAACACAGCTTATTTTGAATTGAGGGGAAAAAAATATATTTCTCCTTCACAGAGATGAATGGAATTTGTTGAGCACCGGTTTTGCTTCCAAAACCACTTCTGCTATACTTCATACTTTTGCCAGTTTCATATGGAACTTCCTGAATTTCTCTCTTGCTATACATATAACGTAATACATAAGCATGGTATTGAAATGTGGCTACAGTTGATCTCAATGATCTTAAAGGTTCTTTCCAAACTAAATTATTCCAGAGTATTATCTTTACTGAAGACTAGTATGACTGCCTTAATGAAATGATTGTAATACACTAGCTTTGCATGAAAACCTTGTTCTTGTTCCATTATTTAATGGGTGTGTATATACAGCACTAAAATATTACATCCCTCTGTCTAGACATCAAAATATTGGGTTTGGACACCTCATGCTAACGCTGAAGTGGTAGAGTGAGCTCACCGTTGTCTATCCAATAAGTTGGTAATCTCTTTTTCTGTTAGGTTTACCCTTCCCAACCAGGGAATAAGATTCTTTGAGCTAAAAGTGAAACTGCTTTCCACTGCCGACCTACCTTCCTTCCTCAAGAAAGGGAAAGTATGAGGCAGCTCTTACATAATGCCCTGCAGACGAAATACAGGGGGGACAGCACGTGGTTCAGGAATCCGACTTGTTCGTTTGCCAAATAGTGATTTCCATGAAAACCCTTGTTGGCATAAGGAGCTCGATGCATCATGTCGCTTTGTCTCTCCCTCCCTGTACGTATTACATTTCTTACCAACAGGTGAAGCGATCTGAGTGAGATTAGTCTGTGTTCCAACTCTGTTAAACAAAGAAGTGGAAACAACAGGAATGCTTTCAAGTGATGGTGATGACGGCTGGTGTAAATTTGGGATCAAAGCTAGACTCATACTAAAAAATGTTTAATTATTATTCTGAAAGAGAGAGAAATGGAAAAGGATACCTCTTCTGGCATGCCCAAGGTAATTAAATTAGATACAAGCCTGCTCGCTTGTGCATTAGAAAACATTTCACTAGCTGTGCCCAAGGTAATTAAATTAGATTCAAGCCTGCTTGCTTGTGCATTAGAAAACATTTCACTAGCTTAGAGCACAGCAGGTGGGTTACCCATGTCTTCTAAGTTATGTTACCTCTGGATATGTGGGCTTTGACAATATATTTTGAGAGAACAGCACTGGCAAAAGCTGATGTATTTTAGCAGCTAAGTCTCTTTAAAATTGTGGGCATTCAAATGCACCTCTTGTTTCCTAATGGTCTTCCCCTGTGTTAAACCATCATGTTCCACTTTAGCTACCAAGTTCCCCTTTCTTTGTGAACAGTCAGACATACTCGATTGCTTGTGTCTTGCAAAGCAACCGTCAGCTTTAAGCAATGTAGCAGCACTGCGTCTGCCTAAATAAAAGCAGCAGGCTGTAAGTTCAGGAAGTTTTTCAGGAAGCATGTGATTTTGATGAAGGACTATAAATTACTGTCCAAGGCAAGGAAGGCCTTTGGGTACGCTTTGCCGTGGAGTGATGTAGTGGGATTGCGTAGAGGAGATCTTTGGAAAATCGATAGACCGTCTGTCCCTCTGCGGATATTGTTTCCTCATTGTTTCAAATGAACTTCGTTTACTGCTTTAAGAATGGCATTTCTTATTTACTTAGGATAACGTAATATCGATTTAGGAAGTTCACATGCCAGCAGCAGCCCTGTGATCAGAAATAGCTCCGTGCTGTGAAATATTGCTGCTGTGGTGGTGAATTCCTGTGCAGAACTGTCAATAATATGAAGAGTAATGAATATCTTATATAAAGCCTAAGAACACCTAGAAAAGAGGTGACACAGTAACTGATCAATCAGTTATTTTTCCTACATATTGTTTAAAGTAAAATGAAAGAATTTCTGATTGAAGTCATTAGATCTGGAAAACAATTGCTTGTCCTCAGGAAACAAACCAGCTGAAAGACTTCTCAAGAGAAATGTAAATCTTACTTGTACCTTGGCCTCTTCCCTTACCACACGACCGCCCCTATGTCCATCATGTTTACTCATCAGCTACTCTAAGCTTTTTGTCATCAAAATCTGACACAATTTTTTATATTTTTCCTTCTAGATGTTGAGCTCTTATTGGGCATGAGTTGATTTCTTCTTCTTAGGCAACACTTTGGCTTCCTTCAGCAGAGAATCATCCACTGTTAGGGTGCTGGATGGCCTTTCTTGGGCTTTAGCTGTGTGAACTGTTCCAAGTCCCCCATTTCCACCTTGGTCTGCTCAGTGCTTTGTCATGTTCAAAAACCTGTTTCACGTGGTGTTTACCCTGAGCTTAGGTTCTGTTCTTAACCAGGTCAAAGGATTTTTGGTATTATTAACCTTACAGAAAGTAATACTTACAAGGTTTTTCTTTCTAGAGGTTATTTTGTGGAAGTAGCTCTGTTCTTTTTGTATACTTGATGCAACCTGGTTTTTTTCATGAACCTTTACCTAAAATAAAACTGCTTCAGAAGTTCTCTCCAAGTTATGAATAGACAAGATCTGCAGAGCCTAGAATTAAAATATTATCAGATGTTTTACTGTTTTACCTGATTCTCTACATATGACCAATATAAACCAAGCTGAGCAACATTTTTTTTTCATCCCTTCCCCCAAAGGTTTTGAATTGTAAAAGGTCTCTTGACAGTTTTAAATCAGTTCTTCATCTAGTTCATCTAGGTTTCATCTAGTTAGTTCACCTGACTGTTTAGATGATCCACCGAATTATTTTTGTTTATTTTTTTTGTGAAGTGAATTAATACTTTAAAGCTTGCTTTCCCTTGTGGCTTGCTGGCAAAGGAAGTATCGCAGAATTAGTATTTCTGTCTGACTAATCTCTGAGCTCTCAAAACTTTTCAAACAGATGGCATGAGATTTATTGCCAAAGCCCATGCATTAATGCTGTGTGATGTAAATTATTTAATTGAACTCTGACAACCTGCTAACCAAACGGTGAATCTTGCATCATGCAGTAGGTACATATATGGATTAAGATAAACTCTTCTGTAAGTAGTAAGAAATAAAAAAGGATTTCCATGCATGTAGAAGGAAAATTGTAAAAGCATACTGCTAAAATAATTTAGAAACCAGGCAATCAATTGCTGTTAGCATACCACTTAAAGATCATGGAAATGTGGCATACTGAATGTACGTGGTCCAACTTCAGGTGACCCACTCAGTGGGTGAGGGAAAGGCTGTGGATGTTGTCTACCCAGACTTTAGTAAAGCCTTTGACACCGTTTCCCACAGCATTCTCCTGGGGAAACTGACTGCTCATGGCTTGGACAGGCGAACTCTTTGGGTAAATACTGGCTGGATGGTCGGACCCAAACACTGGTGGTGAATAGATGGCCGGTCACCAGTGGTGTTCCCCAGGGCTCAATACTGGGGCCAGTTCTGTTTAATTTCTTTATCAATGATCTGGACGAGGGGATTGAGTGCACCCTCAGTCAGTTTGCAGACAACATGAAGTTGGGCAGGAGTGTTGATCTGCTGGAGGGCAGGAAGGCTCTGCAGAGGCACCTGGACAGGCTGGATCGATGGGCCAAGGCCAATGTGTGAGGTTCAACAAGGCCAAGTGCTGAGTCCTACACTTGGGTCACAACAACCCTATGCAATGCTACGGGCTTGGGGACGAGCGACTGGAAAGCTGCCCAGAGGAAAAGGACCTGGGGGTGCTGGTTGACAGCTGGCTGAACATGAGTCAGCAGTGTGCCCAGGTGGCCAAGAAGACCAACGGCATCCTGGCTTGTATCAGTAATAGTATGGCCAGCAGGAGCAGGCCCCCTGTACTCAGCACTGGTGAGGCCGCACCTCGAGTGCTGTGTTCAGTTCTGGGCCCTCATGACAAGAAAGACCTTGAGGTGCTGGAGCGAGTCCAGAGAAGGGCAAGGAAGGTGGTGAAGGGTCTGGAGCACAAGTCTGATGGGGAGCGGCTGAGGGAGCTGGGGG
>NW_009609983.1:134063-164111 GCF_000690535.1 Cariama cristata
CGTTAGGTTAAGAGTTGGACATGATGATCTTAAGGGTCTTTTCCAACTGAAATGATTCTATGGTTCTAAGTTGCTGTGATCTCAATAGGGACCTCTTGTTTTTCTAAAGCTCTTTAAATGAGGTATGGCATTGTCTATCACTTATGTAATTTGATTGGTTTATATTTGTTTTAAACAGTTAAAGGCACAATAAGAATGTATTCCTGTAAGGGAGGGGTAGCTGTGTTAGCTTACATAACTGAACCTGCAGTAACTACAATAAACTATTCAGAAAAAGCTGTGAATATAACTTATGGGGTGCCTGTGTGTATGGCAAGCCACAGTTTTCATGCATTGAGCAAACAGTTGCTGAACACACACTCGAGCTTGTTAACTGAACAGTTTGGTTGAAATAGCTGTTTCTTTACTTCTTGACAGGTAAGATAATAAAATCTGAGAACATGATACATGAATCCCACTATGAAGTATAAATGAAAGGAGAATTGGAGCTGGACTTTTTGTAACATTTGGATAATTTCTTGCAAAACCAGGAAAGCCTTTAATTCATGTTACTCAGAGAAGACTAATGTCACAAACATCTATCCTTTATTGGAGTATGGTATTGGATGCTGCAGACTGCCTTTACACAGAGCTATAATTTGTTCTGAAAATTTGTCTCTATAGCTACAGTGCTTTGGCTCTAAACATGCTGTCGTGCCTTCTTTTCTTCCAGCAATGCAACCTAATAATGTTTTCAGCTCAATACCCGACTTCAGATATGCTAACAGATAACTAGAAGCCTGCAGTTGATAAAAGAGGAGAAAAGTAATAGCAATCACAGTGTTGGCACAAAATAAATGAAGGGCACAGTTTTCTAGAAAATGGAGTCGAGTAATAGCAAGAGGATTAGAAAACAGTGGGACATCCAGCCTGCAGAGCTGCCCTGAGAGTTTTTCTCCTAAAAATACTTGGAGAGATGACTACTTGTTTCCAGCCATGTTCATGAGGTATTTTATGAATGCCTAAAATGCCATCATGGAGGAAATTAAGCTGCAATCAGAAATAGTCTATTAAATAAAAATAAAAGAATAAAATGCAGGTTCTAAAAGGAACTTGCCATAATCACTCAGATACAAGTTAGACCATATCCAAAGCTACATGAATTTTTCTTTAAGGTGGGAAGTAACTTATCTTTTCTTCTGTTGTCCTTGACTGAAGGATCTTCATATCTCACAACTTATTTAAAATGTAAACAAATGAACAAATGCAAGAAAAGATTTTTTTTTAAATTCATCTGTAATGTATTCTTATGCTGTAGGATTAAAGAGGATAAAAATTAGATTCTACCAGACTTTTTTGATCAGAATAGTGTTAGATACCGATACTTCGAAGCATAAAATATGTATATGCTACTTAGCTTTCAAATGAAACTCCTCTTTAGCTAGTGGATCAACAAGCCTGTTACAGAGATTCTAAGAATTGAGCATTAAAATGCAACATTTTAAAAAAAATTATTTTTAATTACTTGATGTTTCTATGTAATGTTGCTTCCAAGAAGTGGTGAATCCATTTCCAGCACGATAATTGGCACCTTGGAGAATCTGACATATACAGCACTGAAGTTAAACTGGGTTTCATGGAGAAGTGAGTCCAACGCCTTAGTAAGTCTCCAAGTTAAGAACATGTGCATGGCTACAATTGGATGCTGTCCCAGAACAGCTAGGAAGGTCTGTTGTCCTTGGACCAAAAAGTGACCTGAAATACAGAGTGCATTTTGTTGCTTAGCATGCAAGCATGCATTGCCTTCTTCCCAAGTAATTTTTTGTGTGTTTTTTTTTTCTTTAATTTAACCTCTACTACTGTATCACTGTAAGTAAATCGTTTGTTACAGAGGAAGAGGAGAGAGAAAGGATGTTGACTGAGGCCGGAATCCATTCCTGTTAAATGCAATATAAAGTAACGTCTCTGGAGAAATTTCTTATGTTATTGTGAAGCTTCTAGAACTCATCATGGTTCCCAAAATAGCTCTACTGTGAGACTGCAAGGAATCTGTTTATTTTGTGGGCTAGGTGCCAGGTTATTTCCACATAGAAACACATTCGAAGAATAACTTCACAGGCTTTCTTAGCCCTCATAGGGCATTCCGTGTAAGAGTACAATCTGCTCTCTCCACGTTCATTAAAAATGCTTTTGATGGACAGTGAATTTGTTTGCAGAATTTAGTGGAAATAATTTCCTTTTCATAAAAAGAAATTATCACGTATCATTCATAAAGGACAAGCCCATCCAAGTATAGACTGACCCATCACTTTCCACAACTTGGATTGCCATCTTTTTCCCAGTAATGACACTTCAGGAATTCTGCCCGCTCTGTGCTGAGGGAGACTTGTTAAGATGCTGTTGTGCAAGCGCTTGACTGCTCCTCGTGGAAGCTTTGGTTTCGTTCTTTAGCTGGGAGGTTGTGGGTAGCCTGTCTGCTGAGTCATCTTCAAGTTGTTTAAAACCAAGATTGGATTGATTGGCAATGATCTGTGGGACTGTCTGAGCATCAGGAAGGACAGATGTCACTCACCAGCAAAGAGCTGGATGGCATTTAGGTTGTACTTGGGGAAAAAAAAAAATCTAGTCTGGCCTTGGTCATAGTTTTGAGGAGATACTTCTGAGTAACAAATGGAAAGTTGTGGATTATGCAGTTTTTGAGTTAGACTGTAACATGATGCTGATTTTAATTATTTTACATTTTTCAATACTAATCATCTCTGACACCTCTTTAGAGATTGACCCTTTTTTAATACAAATTATCTCTGTGAGGACTACAGTGCACTCAGGAAAGAATAAAATTGCCTATTTTGTTTGAATTAACGGTCCTCTGTTCCAGTAGCGGTACACTTTGTCAGCTTTTTTTTTAATCAGATGGGGAAATCTCATTAGTACTAAAGAAATGTTTGTAATAAATAGAAAAATCTGAAAAGAGTGTGGCAATTTGTTTCTCAGGAGGGCATAACTTATATCACTGGGGAACCACTGGTGGATCCTTTGCTGACTGTGGAACCATTTTTGAAAGCTTCCCTTATTCTAGGGACTGACTGTCAGCTGTAGCAAAGTGTTGAAAGGGAAAGCTTTTGAAGCAAGGAGGCCACAAAGGTGGTGGAGTAAGTGCTGTTTAATTGCCCCAAAGCAAATAAGAAGATTCGGCCCTTTAGGAGATCCCTATGCATTCACATTTGCAACAGAAGTACCTTTAGTGCGGTGACCTCTGTCCATGCTGCGCACATGATGGTGACTGGCATTGGGTGCAGGTATAGAAGGATTCATATAGTTATGGTTGTCAAAGCTCAAAAAGTTCCACCTGGGGTTTGTAGACCCTGCTTCGGCTGTGACTCGGCCAGGGATTAACATGGCAGGAGTTGTCGAGCGTGTATCTCCCATGCGAATGGGGAAGGTTTTATCATAAATCCACCATCTGCTATTTTCTTGTGCTTCATGTGAAGACTAAGTTTTATGCTAGTACCTCAGTATCTTGTGGCTTTGCTTTTGCCCATTGAGGCTCCTGCTTTTAGCATATTTTGTATCCGTAGTTTCTAGGAGATGTGCCCAATGCGTCTGTAAAAAAGTTTTCTGTAATGATACAGTGAAATAAGAAATTAGTCAGATGGTGGGATGGTGTCAAAATAGATTTTTTTTTTTTTAATTTATTTTTTAAGTAGTGAAAGAAACAGTGAGCTGTGATGTTATGAGGGGAATGCAGTGACAACTTACCATCTAAATTGGGAAGGTCCAATCCTGGTTTAAAAAATTTAGCTGGTTGTCCTACATAACCAAGTTCACCTCTCCATAGGTGTTTATGTTGAACTATAATGAAATATAATTCAACTTATTCCACGCAGTCATCAAATCCTTTCATTCCAGCAAGTTCTGTGAACCCCCTACTCTTAGGGAAAATCAGAATATACAGATACTGTTAGTATTAAGAGATTTTAATCATCACATTTGCTTTTTGTCTGGAATGGAAAAAGAATTGAGGTCCAGACTATGGGACTCTGGACAGAAAATTTATGAATGTTATTCATAACATGAAAATATCTGAAAACAATTTGAATAGCTGGATTGTCTTATCGCTAAAAAAAATTCTTTAGAACTCAGGATATAGTAATATGTAAGAGGAGATCTGCATGATAAAATGAAAAAATCTGTTTTCATAAAATGTAGTACTTTGTTCTGTGCTTTTTAACAATCTCTAGGTATGGCAGTTTTGGTTTTTGTGGGTTTTTTTATCCTAGAATAAGCCACCTTCTTATCAAGTAGTTTGCCAAATATACTTTCGTCTCTATAATATTCCTAATGTGTACCTAATCTCTTCTTCACATTTGACTCCTGATTTTTACAGAGACTGACAAACAAGAGGTGTTTTTGAAGTACAGGCGTGTAACTGATACCCACATTTCCTCTTTATATGCTGTTGACATCCAGGTGAAGGGTCTATTTCACTAAGTAATAATCCAAGACTTTAGGTTCTTCAGTCTATATTTGGGGACCTAAATAAATACCATGACTCTCAATACCATTGGGGTTCATTAGCTTTCGGTGGTTCTGTTAGCAAGTGTTCAGATTTGGGGCTCATTTCTGATCAAAGATATTCAACAGCAGAGCCTTGTCCTTGGAAAATCTCTTACTCCACTTGTACATGCAAACCCCAGGGCAGACTATTAAATGAGTGTTTTAGCTAAGGAATTGCTGTTTGTTACAAAAGGTGAATGGAGTGCTCTGCTACGCCTTATACTTAGGCTATGAAAAGTTGACATAGTTGACCCTAAAATAATTTGTTGACCTCAGAAGTGTCAGGAGCTGCTTTTGAAAGCTCTTCATGTCTTTCTAAACCTCTTATACACATACATTGCAATTGACTGATTTTTTTTTTTCTTTTCACAATATTAAAAAATGAGGAAATGAGTCTACACACTGGTCAGTGCAGTTATAGAAAGTATTTATACTCATTTTTTTTGGCTAATATGCTTGTTTATCTTTATAAGTGATTCTTCAAGAAACACCGCTGCAAGCATTGTTTTTTGTGAGGTTGGGAACTCCTGTTCTCTGTCCGTCTGCGTCCTTCTGCCTTCATCACTCAGTACCTCATACTCAACCCAAAATAATCACTCATTAGAGTGCTGTTATTTCTATAAGCTCAGATGATGTTGGTTGAGAAAATAAACTTTCAAGTGTAATTTCAATCTAATATGTTCTTCTGGATGTTCAAACTGAAGTGTTAGTGTTTGAAAGGAAAGTGACAAGGAAAGTATTTCTCTGTAATGCTTAGGAATAAATTACCGTTACAGCAACACTTGTAGCAAACTAGAGATGAAGGAAAGTGTTCGTTTACATTTCAGTAGTTGAAATGCCTATATTTTAGTGATTGCCTCATACACCAGAAATGTACCTTTTAATTTAGTCTAAGCAAACAATGTGAGTGGTTTTTTCCACCACTGGTTTTCACTAATTTCTGATAAGCATAGTTAAGTTTGGATGATGGATGTGTTCCTTGCTGGGCTAATCGATACAGAAAATCACTTGCAAACTAAAAAGTAATTATGTGGGGGCAGAATATGGAAGGGAAATAAAGCAAATCTGTTAGTTAGGAAGCTGTTTGAAGATTAAAGCCCCAGATTAAACATTCATGAATAAATTATCAAAGGCTTTATCAAATGGCTAAACCTTGGAAAAAACTAGACAACACTTCTATGTCTCTTTCCATGTCTGTCTAGAATGCTTGCTTTCTTTATATAAATGCAAAAAGACTTCCTTGTTCAGCAGAAATCATTTAGTTTAAAAACATTCTGACTTTCTCCACAAGTGATTTCTGTCATTTAAAGGTAATTTTTGTTTGTTAGAGCAAACGCCTGGCATGTTTTCAGATGTGAGGCACAGGGCTTTGAATTTTCTTTTAAGATTTTTTTGTTGTTACTAACCTTTCCGAAAGAGAACTTGGCATTTGTGCGTTACATTGCAAACTTCATCTGCTTGGGTTTTTATGAGGTCATTGAAATACTTTATTTTTTTTTTTCCCCCTTCCTTTTTTTCTCCTGGTGTCTTAATTATTTTAAGAATTCTTCTGAAGCAGTTACGAGTCTTCATGTTACTATAGTTATCAATGCACTGAGTTGCTGCTAACACTCAGAAGTAGTCATGGGAGATCAGGTGAGGTGGCTGCTGGAAGAGAACCACACCCCATGTTGACATAGAGTCTAAAATGTATTCATTTGGCAAGAGAGATGCAGTGGGTCAATAGCAATTCCCGTTCTCCAAACACGTGGATATCCCACACAAATCAGAGCTTCAGTCCTATGGTTCAGACCTGTCCAGTGATGGGGGAACGGGATACTCGCTCAACCAGGCAATGTGCAAGGTGTGTGGATGACTGCTCAGCTAATACATGTGGCAGTTGTTCTCATCAAGCTGCAGCTTCTACAAGGTCTCTGACACCCATATGTTGCACTTTGACAAGGTATCCAACACCCATGCATTGCATTTCTCCCCCCTGGCCCCTCTGCCTGCCCTGGGACTATTGTCTTAGCTATTCATTGCTCTCTACATTAGATCGTAGGCACAGTCATACAGCCCCAGGCCAATCTCTCTGACTTCTTCCTTCCTTGAGGCTAATTAGTGGTTGCTGCTGTGGTTTCTATCACCCTCTGGCCTCCCATCTGTATGTGTTCTGAGAAATGTTACCTTTGTTATCTGGCACATGCTGGATTAATCTAGTCAGTTTGAGCTGAACAGATTTAATCAAGTCTCATTTATCTAGGTAGTGCCTGGGCTAGGTTACATCTGGTGATGTGTATTATGAAAATGAGAATTCTGGGCAGAATATTAACTGGACAGGGTAATGGCAGCCCCACGGTAAGGTGTTGTTTGTGGCCACCTATTTGGTGATACAGGAGCCCTGTAGTTATGAATATGGTAAAAACCAGAGTACTCTGCACTGCCTGTCTGTGGTTCTGGTCTGTCCATCCCCTCCATGCCAACCTCTCTCTCCTCACATGGAAGGGAACCACAAAACTCAAGTAATTGAGTGATTAGAAATTGGATTTTCAGAGGCATTTTGTATAAGCCTTTTTCTTCTCAAATGTCTTTGCTTGAAATATAGTACTTCCCCAGTGATTGAGTTCTGGCAAGGTGAAAGGGTGCCTAAAAAGATATTCTTTTACTTTGAGGCTAACGCTGAAAGCTGATTTTGTGTTTTCCAGTGACTTGGATAAATTTGGAGGGTTTTTTAATGATTATAAGTTTGTTCTTTTTAGGTAGGCAGCAACTCTGAATTGGCTGAAGAACCTACAGAACATCAGAGAAGAGCAGTAGCTATTGATTCAGTTCTACTTGTCTGAAATCCTTTCTAGACAGCAAAATATCACCTTTCAGAGCTGACTAGTGCTGTACTTGCCAGCCTATAAATTCATTTTCTCAGGGAACTTCCTGCTCGTAGGCAGAGACTTCATTAGTTCTAAGTGTATAATAGTGATCAGAACACCACAGCATGCTTAGCCTTTTCCTAACCTAATATAAGCATATAATTCCAGTAGAAATATGGAACTATATGATTCTGTGATAAAAAAGCATTTGTACATATTTCTACTGATTCTCAGGTTTTTGAGACCTATGATGATTTAGGAAACATGTGGATTTGTTTGACCTTTTTGCAGCATGTACCGCTGCAGTAAGTACCAGAAGTCCTGCAAGAAAACATATCTTTAAAACTGGTGGAAGATTTTCCAGAATAAAGATGACTAGAAAGAGCCAGAATTGCTGATTCAGAGGGAAACTCTTAGAGTCATGACTAGAATTTTTTTTTTTTTTCTTCTGTACAGTGATGTATTAAAGGAGGGGAGAAGATGCAACTCTATTGATTTTAGTAGGGCTCAGGATCCAGCTCCTGTAATCCTTGTCTGTAGGCGTGTATAAATGTTTCCCTTGACTTCCTTTGAGATGCTGAGGAGGCAAAGTACAGAAGAGGGCCTCTGGGTTTTAACCACACATCCTGTGCATGACAAATGAGCAGCACTTAGGTTGTTTCCCTTTAGTCTGGAGTCCTGTCCTGCACCTGTGCAAACGAGAGCTTGGGAGGTGGATCTGGAGCAGTGCGCTGGGTCAGCACGTGGCCATGGATCCGCCGGCATTAACCAGACAGCATGTCTGGATGCTTCACGGCACTTCTGTCTGCCCTCCTGCTTCGATTTAGAGAGATCAGTTCAAATTCTTTTCAGTGCTGAAAAGCTTTGAAAGTGAGGAAGGTTTTGAGTGGTCCCGAGGGGCCATATTGACTCCATGTATGTGACTCTCATGCAGCGAAGGGTTTCATAGAATTTAAGAATAGTACCCACAGCATGAATCACTAATGCCATTGCTGAGTGGCTGGGATCCAGCCATATTTCCTGCATTTCTTGAATGTCGCTACTACATCAGCTTCTCAGGACATTTTGTCCAAACACCGGGAGGTTGACGGACAGGTCCATGTTTGGCCTGCAGCATTACTCACACTCTGATGCTGTCAGTCATGAAACCGTATAGCATGGATTCAAAGCAGACTATAGGTGACGGCAGGTGTTCCATTACTCACTGTCTGATAACCCTTTTCTTGCCTCCACCCCTGCTGACCAACACAATGCGACATACTGTGCCGCCGGACCTGTTATTGAATCTGTTTGTGGCGCTCGGATAATGCTCTGTAGGTGCCTGAGAAAGTCTGGTGGGACTTTTAACTAGCTCCTTAAAAGGCCGTGAAGATATTGTGATCTTTCGGTACAATCTCTTTTGCTAATTCCCAAGCATGGAGCAGCAGATGATGACGAACCAGTAATAGTTTGCTCTTTTACAGTATGTTGATCAATGATCTCAAGCTGCTTTGTACACATCACATTTATCAGCATCATCCAGGGTCTGGGGTGGTTCTGCCTCTTTCATTCAGGGAGACACTGAGGCCTGGAGAGGTTTTACAACCTGCCCAGAATCACATAGCGCAAATGAATTATGAATCTGGAAATGTCTCCTTCCAGGATATTCTGGCCGCAGTGTATGCTACCAGCACGTTTCACAGATGGTCTGCAATGAGGACTTTGTGAAGGTAGTCCACTTACCAATTTTTAGGGCTTGTTGGTGCTGCACTCTGCAGGCCTTTGCAAGGGCAGAGAAAGCAGCCTCTTGTCTCGTTGGGAACCTCTTTCAGGTGGTTTTAATGCCTGACATCATATCCCTGAGCAGGGTCTATAGTGGGAAGTTATCCCTTTATGGCTTGTCAAAACATTGGCAGCTTCTTACCTTTGCAATAACTGTTTCAAAGCTATTTGTAGTTAGTTATATTTGTGGAAACTTGTATATTTATTTCTAAGAAGTTATTTATATAAAGTAATTTCTGTTGATTTTTTTTAATATGGCTGCATGTTTTGTTTTTTTTTTCTCTACAAGAATTTGTGTTTCTATCTTTATCAAGGCAAATTTGCACGTACAGAAGCTAATGTACAATGTCCATCTGGTATGGTCTCAATATTTATGAATTGTCCTATAGTGAATCATATTTAAACAGTAGCTTTTTGGTTGTGGTGGGTGGGGTTGGGAGGCAGAGAGTAGATTTTTTTTTTTTTGCTCTTTATCTAGCACTGATTTCTAGAGTATTGGTATTTCTCTGTATTGGTGGTTTTTCCCATTTTGTGAACCAGACAAGATGTTGGATGTTTCAACTGGATACTTAATATTCAGTCTTTTTGTCTGTTGTACGGAATATTACAAACCTTATTCAAAGACTGTAAGTTCAAATATGTAAATGAGCGGTTATATTTTATTTATAGTACCAAAGGTTTTGTATTTTAATAGTGCTGAATTAACAAGAGCAAGCCTTGGGAAAACATCTTGGATCACACTGCATTCTGCGGTGGCGGAGTAACAAGAAGATATTCAGAAGCCAAAAAACTACTCTCCGGTTGTGAATAGAACTGGAAACTGTTGTTGAGAATGAATTTTGTCTGTTGTTTCAAGTTAAAAACTCTTTTGCCCTCATCCATGTAACCTGCGACCCTCGATCTAATAAATGAGGTGGGATCCTACTAAGGGGTCTGTTAAACTTAATGTGCCAGTCTACTTGCATGCTGCTGTTGCTGTTTTGTCAAAGGGCTTGGCTGTTCGTATCTTGATTTTCTTGAATACATTGCACTGTAATAGTCTGAAACTTTGTTGAGCACCTGTTCGGGATAAAGTGCTTGCAGGGTGCACAACAGAAATTGCTATATAATGTTACTTATGAAAAAGGCTGTAGAAACACATTACAGTGCTTTGAAATTGGCACAGTCCTATGCCATTCCAGCTTGCTTCCAAGAAAAAAATATCATTGACTCCAGCAAGATAACGTGCCCAGATACGAAATCCATCACTTTAAACAATGAGAGGCTGACATAGCATTGTAATTGTACCAGTGTGGGCATTATGCCCAGCTGCAGATGTCTTTAGAGTTCATTGCTTTAGACGGGAATAAAATCCCAGTCTGCAAGTTTGCACGTGGCTATTGTAGAATTGGCACGAGCTCCTGAAGAAGATAGCTTACTAGTAAGAAAACATTTAGGCCTCCTGTAGTGATAATGTTAAGTCACTGATGTGAAAACATGCCATAGCTATCTGGGCTGATACAAACTATTGCTCTGGAGTATGTGACGTTTATACATGGCCTTTTAAAGACCTTACAGTGCTTGGTAAATGATTCCTCTTATTAGCAGTAGTGACTTTTGAGAAGTAAGTCTTGACCTTAAAATAGTTGAAAAATGTCTTTAAAGAGATTGTCATTTTGAAAAAAGAAAACCAATGATCCTGCACAGGCAGCTTTTTTGTTTTGTTAGCTTTGAGGTTTTTGTTTAGATCCATTAACTACCAGTATATATTTTTTAATCCTGTCATTGCAAGATGGGATTAAAAACTCTTACTAAAAACTGCTGTATTGGCTGCTGTGAAAGAGTAGAAATCGTACATTTTAATTTACAGAAGTCCGCACGATACTGGGAGGAGGTAAGTGTTTGCGGGTTTGAAACATTAATAGTATGAGCGTTATAGATGCATATGTGTTGACCTTGCACTGCCAGAAACAGTAATAAACACAGTAATGTAATATTATTCTCATACATAATAATCCTGTTAAATAAACATTTCAGAGTCAGCTTATTATGATTTGTGAATATAGAACATTTCTTCTCTTCCCTAATGTAATAGTTGGGATATTAGAGGAAGTAGAGTTAATCCACATTAGAAAACAGAAAGTGGATTAGATCCTTTGAATGTTACTTTACCAAGATTTTACAGTAAATGGTTACTTTAAGAACTGATAGTAAATAAACTGTCTTCATGTGCAAAGTATAGCAACTGTAAATACTGAGTGATTCTAGTTTTAGTTTTTAGTTTCTGTATTTTTATAGTTCATATGGTGACGATGCAATCCTGAGAACCTAAGTTCTCAGGAGAAACCAAAATGAGTGACTCCTGGTAGGAGGAAAATAGTAAATTAGTGTAAAGATACCGAAGATACTGAAAAGTTTCAGAATATTCACACATACAGCAGCATTCTGAGTTTAAGTATCGTTTTTATTCATTTTCTCTTTAGGCTTTGAAACTTAGTTTGTTTGAGAAAGCCATTTAAACTCCTTTAGAGTTTTGGTATAGCCTTGGAACAGTTGGAACATGCAAAGATGACAAAATAATAGTTGTGTGCTTGTCAGACTTTCATGACTTTATTAAAAAAAATTAATAAAACCGCTAATTACCAACACTACGCTTTATGTTCTTTCATCAAAAATTCCCATTCTTCAGGTAGGTGTTAACTGAATGAAGCTTCCAACATATGGTATGGCAATTAAGAAGGCAAACTGACAGTTACTTGTGATGTTCTACAGAATGTGAACACGGGTTAAGATTGCAACTCTTGATCTGATTTTTTTGGTAATTTTTGTATGTGACAGCATCCTGAGCTTGGAAAGTTAATTATGAAAAAAGAAGTGATGCCTATGCACTTTATTGCTATGGAAGATGTTGAGAATCTCATGACAAGTATTGAGATACTTTGGAAGATGGGCTAGCATTTTCATTCTTTGTTGAAAGTGCGCTCTGAAAGCTACTAGTATTATATGTCTAGAGATACACAAATACCCTTAGGTCTCGTGGAAAGCAAAGAAGTATCTAGAAGATGGTTCTACACTGGGGAGCAAGCAATGAGGTAGTTCAGAGAATAGAGACTGATCCTGAGTATCAGGAGTTGGTTGCTGGATGGAGGAGGCTGTGAGGACTGTTTAGATTGCAGGAAGAGGGAGGAAGAGAAAAATACTTCCACCTTCACTGTAAGGAATGAGCACTTTGTGCTCCAGCCTAGTATTTTCTACCCTGTTCTGTCCACGCGGTGCAAAATTTCTTAGTGGGGCAAAGATGCTTTCATAGTCATGACTGAAGTTCTCACGTCTCTAAGATGTATGGAAAAACTTGGGGATCAAGAGATTCTGCCTTGTGTGCTGGGCAAATGACTTGGGTACCACTGGTTCAGTATATCTCGATTTCTGCATATGATAGATTCGCTGTCTGGGAGAACTGCAAGACAGCATTGAACAAAATCTTAGAATTGTTTATGCAATTTAGAAGACTTTGGAAAGTAATTTCATTAATCCCCTGCTGGTCCTGCTGTGAAAAATCTGCATTAACCAGAGATTATACATACACGAAGATTTCCAAAATCTCCATGGTAGCAAGCACCTGCAATTTTACTAGTGCTAGCAAACTGTTTTCCGTATCCAATCTGCTTCTTCAAGCATAAGTAATAACCTGATTCCAAATAGCTTCACCACTGTAAGCTGTTCTTCCTCAAGTATTTAGATACATTGCATACACTTGCGTACTTTAACATAAAAACTTTTGGCTGCATGCTTCCTCATTAAGCTTACGAAGAAGAAATAAATGACTTAATAGCCATAACATCTGTAGTAAAACTATTTAGAGGAGTTCAGAAGTTTTTGCTGTGCATGACAGTCTGACAAATGAGGCAACTACTTGTTATTAATTTATTGTGACAGTATTTCTTATTTATATCCAAGGTATGTATTTTTACCTTACATTACTTTTTTGTGTGTTGAATGGTGAAAGTTACATTATTGTACCCCAGAACACTAACTCAGTATTATTTAAGACGGACAGTGTACCAGAGGTACTGATAGTAATGGTGGTGCTACTAACAGTAACTGGCTCTTACTTCAGCATTTTCTTCCATAGATCTCAAGTGCTTTACAGTGGAAATTATAATAGCCTGCATACCAAACATATAATATTTGTGATGTGGTACTAGAAAGTTTGTGGCTTGGGAGGAGGAGGAGGAGGATTATACTCTGAATATCACTGAAAAAAAGCCCTTATTGAATAGACTGGAAGGGAGTAGATGTTGCATTAAAGGTCCTAACCAACCCCATGTATTCATTACCTTATCCGTATTTCAAAACTGGGGCAGCTGAGACTCAATGGAGAACATGCCTTGTCCTTCGGTCATTTTAGACAGGCTTTAGATAAGGCCAAGGAGAGTGTCAGGCTTACGAATCAGAAAGAAATTTGGTTCAGAAGGTTTCTGAACCAGCAACACCTTTGTTTTCTGGCTCTTGTCTTCGTTGGGTTTTATTTTCAGAGGAAAGGTTATTTATATCTTGTTATACTTTAGAAGAGGGAAAACAGTAGCATCTTTGTGAAAACTTGAATAATCAAAATCAGAGTTTGATCATAGGGTGCTAGTTGCATTTACTGCATTGTGAAGAAACAACCTTTTTCTTTGGCTGTTGTGATAATGAGAAAAGGGAAATCTGCTGAACGTTATTAACAGTAACGACATTAAAGGCCATGAAGAGGAAGCAGCTGAAATCTGGGCATTTTCTGGCAGTGATGACATTGCTGCAGGCAATCAGGTCCTGAAAGGCAGAAAGCTTCTCTCTCTCCTCTCTTTCCACACTAAATGGGTTTTCTTTAATAGGCAATAGCTACGTGACTCAGTATCTGGCTGTTAAAGTACTCTTCATGGTGAATTGACCAAGAGTTTCAAGAGCATAAAAGTGAATGGACCGTCCCTATTGAACTCCTATTGAGCCTCTAAGTGACCCTGTTGCAGATTTTCGTCTTCCCATCTATCCTCATCCAAAAGTGCTTGATCCTAGTACTGCTTTCACCACCATTGCTTTTGATGTACTTTTAAATTCCTGAGGTGTTCTTCTTCTGTGTCCAGTTCCGCTATAAAGTGATTCTAAGGGTATATGTCTGACATGGCACCAGTATCTGAGTGGATGTTCTTCTGCACAGGAATTAATCCAATCTTTCAAAAAGATAGATTGATAGTTAAAGGTCTGCCTTTATTTCAAATGTGAATGTTGCCCTAGTTTTAAATTGCTCCTACGTTTATTTTCTTTCAGTTTTCTCATGACATGATCTGAATCTATCATCTAGTTCAATTAAACTTGTTTGGGTCATTTGTCTCTGGCAGAGACTAGAGACTCATATTCACTAACAATGAAATTTTTTGGTTTTTTCCTAATTACTTTTAAGTGTTAACTTGGGCAACCTGAATTGGTTGCTCTCACCAACGGGTGGTATGAGTACATAAGTGAGGAGCTGCAAATAACAACAATAAAAATCCTTTTCTCCTCTGAAACTCTTACTGTATCATAGTGAAATTTCTCAACTTTGTAATAACATGATTGATATTTGCTCTGTGGTCTGTTATTTGTGTGTGACTTCTCTGAAGACCTAGCAGACTTTCAGACTTGGCATTGTATGGCCCACAGAAAGGGGTGATCTCTCCTAGGGCTGCTAAAGCTCGCTTCCGTCTCTCTGCGTGTTTGTGCGTGGGCACACTAGCCCTCTCTGCTTTGAGGCTGTGTTTGAAAGGCCGCAGTAAACAGCTGGTTTTGCAGCATCTTTTCAGTTTGGATAGGCTTTTGCTGATCGCGTTCGCTATCCCTTTAATTAGGGTTGATATTGTAGTCTTAATTCAGAAGTGATGTTTGGGCTTTGATGTGCAGCAGATGATCGTGACCCTGTATTAACATCTGAGAACTATTGCCAGACCCTAGCATGCTTGTTCATGACTGACACCGAGGAGTTAGTCTATGCCTTTGTCCAAGAGAAATTATTCCAATACCCTGCTGTTTGGCTTGCCAAGTAGGTTTATATGCAAACTATAACTTGTTCCAAACATTGTTGCCAGGTTAGTATTTTGTTCAGGAACATATGAGGTCATGTCACTGATTTGGGGATCTAGGTAAAACTGTAAACTTTTATTTCTTTTTTTTTTTTGCCTGAGAGCTCCGCACACATGTTGTTTTCACGAGAAGAACGCCAGACACTTTCAGCAGGTCTGTGGCCTTTGCTAGGGCGGTGTTGTAAGTGTCAGGGGGTAGGAGGATGTCGCACTTCCTGACTCGGACAATCCTTGAAGTTTAATCGAAACTTTAAAGGAAGATTTTTGTCCATTAATGCTTAACCTTGCTGGGGGTTATGAATATAACTTCCTGTTATATTATGAATATAGCTCTTCTCTGCCTCTAGTAAAACGCAACACTTAGTCATAGCAAAGTGCTAATGTTTAACTTCCTGTAAATTCTGCTTTCAGGATATTTAAGTACAGCACCGTATAAATTTATTAACTCTGGAGAGCATTTTAGGGGTAATACAGAGCCTAGTGCTTTCCAACATCCCATTCTTTTGAGGCAGTGCAAGTCATACTGTCCCGTTTCACTGAGAAAGATGTTTGTAAAAAGTGGTTTCTTCCATTTGTGACACCTTGAGCGTGTCGCATCTGGGCAGGTTAAGAATGTAACTCTTGATCAAACGTCTGTACAAGGAATAGGCTTCCGTTACGGTCAGCTCCCTGAAGGTTACGCTGTGATTTTTCAATAGCTCTTCACACAGAACATCCCAGGCTTCTTGCAGATTGACTTGTAGGGTAAAAAGCCAAGATCTAACTGTTTCTAAGCTTATTCTCCATTTTTGTCATTCTACTCCAAATGTTATTGCTACTTATTGATTGTGGAAAGCTGGAGTTGTGTTTTGCAGCTGGAATGCCAAAGCAGCTTGCCCTGTTGACAGTGAGGTTTGTTGCTTTTGTAATTGGCTTACCTGCATACCCACTCCTGCACGGACACAACCCAAAAGGTATGCTGCTGTCTACAGATTTGATTAACTTGGCTGACTTGAGTACCCGTCTAATTAGCTTTGGCTCTGTGCTTGTAGTACGTAGGTTAAAAACATTGTTAATGTCTTTATTTCACTGTCTGAACATACTGTGAGTAAAGTTTGCAGCTAATCTTCAAGCATAAACAACAACAGGTGATGAGTAACCAGTGTGTAATTTTTGTGTATAAGAATCTTTAACTCTTATTTACAGAGTAGCACGTGTAAACTATTATATGTTAGAGGACGGCTAGCTTTATAATATATTATGAAGAACTTCCATTGCTTCATTTTTCTTTGAGATTGAGCCAAATCTAAAGATGCTGGTTTTTAAATTCAGCACTTGCCCAAGTTAAAAGCCCCATGGCTTCAGGGGAAGATTTGCCTCGGTCAAAGCTGACACGACCCTCCGGAGTTGCCTTAGAGTAGACAGCTCTTTTGTGTGTGTACTTGACTCTGAATGTATATTTGTGTGTCTGGCACTCTAAAATGATAGAACAACTCCACGTGCTTTGCTCAAGAGGGAATTTTTTTACTTATTTGTACTGCTAGTCCATTTTCTTTGTACAGATAAAGGATGATTTATAGAAATGAGTATGAACAGTCATTAGATTTTTGGAGTGTCTATTATGTCACGAGAAAGACCTTGATAAAAGAAAAGGGCACAGGTTCCACCTGTGAAAAAGCAATAATAGAGTGGATTAAGTTCTTTAAGTTCAACATGGGGTTACAGTTGGCTGACAAAGTTACAGCATTGGATGGTTTCCAAGCTACCGAAGATACAGCTGGTCACAGAGAAGCAGCTGAGAGCATCCATTCTCTTGTGCTGCTTTCTGCCAGCTCTCTCTATGTGGGGCATCTACTAAGCTTTACATGTATATTAGACAATTTTTGACACTTTTAAAAAATAATCAGAAACATATAGTGAAACAAGTCACGATGGTAGTACAATAAACTTGCATCCATTAACTCTTTAATCTTACTCAGAGCCTGACCTAGTACAACTTTCCTTGGTTCTCCTCTTAAATTACCAGAGACTTGTATAACAAGAACAATCCAAGTCCTGGTTGTTTTGGCATCTGCTAAAGACTTTTTTTATTGTAATTATCCAGTGTATGAGCGTCTCAACCTGAAGCGATGTGCAGCGGATCAAAGACACACTGCTATATTTCAAGAGCCTAGTCTCACGAGAGTGTTTAAAGCATGGGAGTTTGCATTTTCTTTGAAGACTTTTTTTCCAGGCAAGTATGCTGTTTGAAATAATCGAGGCTAGGGAGCAGGATGTAGCCCAGGATAATAAAAATATTTTACTGGTGTCTGTCAGGTTGAATATGTGTCTCCTTAGGTACCAGAGCCAGCATCACTGCAAAAGTTCACAGGCAGCTGTAAGATGTAAACCAAAGCGAAGGAGTTACTTCCTTTTTATTATTTTGGGTCTTTTGCAGTTGTATACCTCCTGTGTTAATTCAGACAAAATATTTTGAAGCTTTTGTGTTCAGTTTGTTGTTTTCCCTTTCTGTAGGTGACTGGTGCATCAGTAGAGGGGATGCTTTTATAGATTATCCAGAAGAAACTGCCATTTGGAGTTTGGGAGTAGGGCAGTCCTGGCACTCTCTTCATTTATTTACTTTTGCTTGTAAGCAATAATTGTGCTGCTTTGGTGCTGTTATGCAATAGAGACTTATTGAACCTTTTAAAGCCACTTATTATTTTTTGTAATTAGAACTAACTTGTGCAGCTGTCACTAAGCTCCTCGTCAGATGATATATTTATTATGTTAGACGTGAGAGGAGGCACGTGAGTAAGGCTTTGAAAGGAATATGCTCTGCTCGGGGTAGGGTTTTATGTTTAAATGGGTGATCAGCATGTGTGAGTTAGACCAAGATGATTGCAGTACCAGTGCCTGACTAGTTATGTGCTGCCTTTAATCCTGTGGTATTGTATTTCATTGTCTCCCAGTACACCACTGTCACAACTGAAATAAAAACCCTCTAAATTCAATGAACACTTTAATCTGTCATCATAATCACGAAAGTCTTGTCAATCATGGCTTAAAAGTTAAGCATGCGGATCAAATCTGTAGTAAGAGGAGACACCTGGACTCCACAATGTAAGTGGAGATAGTCTAGGATGTTAAATATTTGTCTCATTTGTGTTGTACAGTTTTAACTGAATATGGTGTCGATGTTGTTGTTCCACATCTTTAAAAATCTGGAAAGGCTATTCAGTGATTTTGCGGGAGGAAATTTTTAGAATAAGATGAAACTGATATGACAAATTATGTGATGGAAACTATACTTGTTTGTGCCTAGACTTTGGATTTTAGGCTTGCTCTTGAGCTGAGAAGAAAAACCAGAAAATGTGGAAAAGTTGGGTAGCTTATTAAAGAAGATCACTGCAGGTGTACAAAAGGTACTAAAACCGAAAGAGACTGTAGTCACTTAAAAGTGTATTTGGTTCAGCTACAACTTGTAAGCAGATATATTTGATAAGCCATTTGCTTTTACAGTTCATTTCAAATGCAGAATAAAAAATGTCTTGCTCTTTGGTCGTTTAGCAGCTACCTCAGTATCATATCCATAGTACATAAAATCATAAGTTTTATACCTTCTTAATAAAGTCTAAGGCAATATTGCTAGTATTTTCAGATTTAAAAAGTTGGGTTACATCTATTTTAAAAGGTGGTACTCTTTTTAAGAGATCACTAGTTCTGTAGGTGCTGCAACAGAACAGTGTAAAAATTGAAATTTGTCATAATTTAACTTCAGAGAGTTTTGTGGTATTTACAGTGAAAAATCTATTTGAAAGCACTTTAAATGAGATCTTTCAAAAGCATTCATATTAATCTAAATCGATACTTGTTGAAACTTGTAGCAAAACTCCCCACCTATGAGATGAGCATTCAGAGTCATCTGAATTATTGATCCTTAGGTAATTTTACTTTCGCTACTGCCAATGAAAATGACGTGACCGACCGCGCTAAGGGTTGTGAGTAGCTGAGATATCATTATTAGCAATGCCTCTCCCTTGCCATTGCAAGACTCAGTTTTCGGTGGCTTGTTTTTTTGCCAAAAATTAACCACAGTCTGTTGGTGTTTCTTTTTAAACAGGCCCAGATGTTTAAGAATGAAAGTTAAAGGAAATATATTCTGGCTTTACCTGTTCTTGGTTAATACAATTTCACATAGCTGTAATTTAGAGTGAAAGATTAAGATTTAACCTTGGCTGGTATTTTTATCAGGTTTATATGACCTTCTGCTATTGTCATATGGGAGGAAAAGATGACACTTTAATTTCACATTGGAAAAATCATCCTTTTCATATGCTTAATACAACTCGTGTTTGCAGTGAGGTGAGCTAGCCCAACCGTTCCAAAGCAAACCCAACAGCCTGTGTTACCTCTCCCCAGAGTACTGAGGATGTGTCTGCTCGCCATGTGGTGCTGGAGCTGGACTTTTCTCCAGCTGTTCCACGTACTTGCTGTTGTCCTGGGCCCGGCAGCCACGAGCCATGCGACCAGCAAGGAGAAAGGACGTATTTTAAAAAGGAAAACAGAAAAAAAAAATCAGATTGATGAAATGCAAAGGGAAAAGAACCTGAGGAACTTGGTGGGAAGTTATAGCAGAAGGACTAAATTGATATAGGACTTGGGAGGAGGTAGCAAAGGCCATTTTGATTCTAACATGCTGTGGGGGCTTCAGCCCTGGTGTGACCCATACATCTAAGCCTGTGTGCATCCCACTGCGACACAGGAGACGTGTCCTCTTTTCCTCAGGAGAGAAGTGTTGGGCACCTTTGGTTGCTCGAGGAAGCTTTGAGGTCATGAGTTTCCTCAAGTCAGTGTGAAACCTTTGAGCAAGTAATGACCGAAGTCTCCCATGCACATGCAAGACCATGTGCTTAAGCAAAAACTCTCTCAGACTGTGTAACTCAACACAAGTAACATGAAAGCCCCAGCCAGGATGGATGTCTGCGTAGGGCTTGCTGCGGGGCAGGATGCCTGCCATTTACTGGGGTGTGGGACTGCACCGACTGACACGGTAAAGGCCCTGTTTCTCAACAGCACTACATGAAATCCTGCAGTCCTGCTCTATCCTCACGTACAGCCTGTGGTGGTGTTGTGTAGGTACTAGAGAAAGATTGACTTGTTCTTGGGAATCGTGACAGACTCTACCTGAGCATTAGTGTGTCCAAAGCACTGCATTTGGGAAAGATGATGATGTGCTTTCCACTGTTATTATGTTGTTGTTGTTTGCCATTTTCCTGACGGCAGAACTTTGACACTGAGATATAATGTGACTTCCTAAAGGTGGATGCGGGATTAGATTTTAAGGATTTTTAAATCTGAAGCTTTTGCTTTTCTGTAACTACAGTTGTACTGTGTAGTTACTTAACCATCCGGTATGGCTGCATGTCCTCAAAAAGTCTAAAGGTAATTTAAATTCTGTTGAAGCCAAAGAATAATTTAAGTCTGATATCTTATTTCTTGTTTCATCTGCGTTAGTATCTGAAGAAGCTAAATGAAGCTTAAATAGTTTATCTCAATATGACATATGCTTTTTGCATCATAGGGCCAACTATTGATATGGTGTGATAATAATACAATGGAATGGCAAGTTGAAACGATGAGAAGACTTTCGTGCCTCGCTAGTATAGAATAGCTATCCCTACATACTTCAGCTGTCCCTCAGCAATATTTGTCAGCCAGGTGATAGCAGCTATTTCTGTGTTTGCAAAGATGACCACGTGTGCTTGGAGTGTTATATGTTCATTAAAATAGTTTAGCAGCCTCACCACTAAAATTTAGTCTGTAAGAACCAGCAAACTGTTCCAGCCCAGGTTACTGGGATCGATTTCAGACTGCTTTAGCAAGATAGATCATAATTCTAGCTGGACACAAAAGCTGTGATCTGAGGTGAATCATGGTGTTGGTTGCCTTATAAATGTGAATCTTCACCTCTGACAGTGTTTTAAATATCATCAATTCCACATGTTCTGCCACAGCGCTTTGGTCATGCAGCAACCTGTGAAAAATGCAAAGTAAGTTTTGAGTATCGCCAGTGCTTGTAAGGAGGACCCGCTCTTGGGAAAGTGCTTGAGAACCTGAGGGCTGGGAGATGCTTCTTGCCAGGCTCCGCAGGAGGGACCGTGCCGGGCTGTTTGTCACCAGCTGCTGACTGCTGGTACAGGGCAGCTCTGCGGGACGTCCAGCAGTGCTCCTCCTGGGCAGCACGTTGGAGTGAGAGCTCAGGACTGGGGACAAAGCATGAGATGTTTTAGTTTATCGTGCTAAGAGACTCACTGCAGAATCAGAGAAAGCTTAGGAAAAGGTAAGAATGATTTATGAGATGGAGAAAATTCAGATGGAGAGATTGAAAAAATAGGGGATGTTCACCTTACAAAGGGGGCAAGCAAGAGGACATCTCAAAACTGTGTGTGCTATTTAGCACAACGTTATCAAGAAGCTGGGTAAGGAAGGCAGGTTTCTCAGTCTCCTAACAATGTAGAAGGAGATATCTGTGATTTTATGAGATAATAAACTTACCATTGACAAAAAGAAACAAATACTTCTTGAAGTATGTTTTACACGGTGAGGCTTATTGTCATACATGGTTTCTTAGGCCAACAATTTTACAAGTTTAATGGAAAAAAAAAAAAGAGCAGACTTTGATATAGTTATGGAATTAATTCAGAATCATAGTACTGAATGATGTTAGAATTTTTGGAAGGGATGTTACCTCTCATGCTTCAAGCATGTTTAAATACCATAGAAGAAAAAGAAAGAATATATACATGTATGTGCAGTTCTGGCTACTTTATAGGTGATGATAATGGGATTGTTTGAGCTGCTTCAGTAGTATCTGGTACTAGAGAAATGATGTTAGGCTAGCTGCCTCTAGTCAGATGGCATTTTGCACTCACAGAAGTGCTACAAATGATCTGACTTAGGGAGGTCAGGTTTCTTTGCTGTGGATCAGATAGACTGATTTTGGCATTTCCTCAGCCAAGTTGCATAATAGCCTCTGACATGTATCCAAGCCCTGCAATGCAATGATGTTTTGTGGTGAGCCAAAAAGATGATGGACTGTGTGTGAAACAATGGATGTTATTTATCCAACTGAGGCTCGCAATGAGGTAGATAATTTTATGAGGTAGGAAATTCAGGCAGGCTGTCGCAGACAGACCGAGGTACAAAGCAGAAGACTGACAGGCCAGGTGGGATGATTATGCAGAGTGGGAGGAAAGAAGAGTCCAAGTGTGATGTGAGCTAAAAAAGCTGAGAAAAGAGAGAAGAGCAAAAAGACTGATGAAGTAGGCTGGAATAAATCCATGCAGTGTTTGTAAGAACATACTCAGCTTTGGAGATAGCAACCTTCTCATTCATCCCTACTTGGGATGGATTTGACGGCAGTGCTATGAGAAAGGACCGTGGATGTGTCTGTCGAATCTGATGTTGCCCAGACACCCATCGGGTGAGATCTCAGCCCGTTGGGATGTCTCAGTACTGTTTGCTGAAGTCGGTGACCACTCCAGCAGGCAAAGGGCAGCAGGATGGGACGGTTAATCGTGCAGCATTGACTGGAGTCACCAAGTTGCTTGTGGCATACGTATTTCACAACAAGACGTGTTAGGCTCAGCGGCTGCCGCTCTGCTCTGCTGCCGACCTGCCCTGGCCCTGGGTGCTCCCCGGCTGTAAAACACGGAGGGGTCAGTTTGCTGGGGAAGCGGTGGTGTCTCTGTGAGCAGCGAGGGGTTGGCTCCGTTCAGTGCGGTACTGCAAGTCCTTTCTGAGTTTGCTTGACAGGGAGAGATGTAGAATGGGTTTAAATGATGGCAGCTGGGTTGTCCTCTGGAAGTGGAAAGAGTTGAATCCATTGACAAATTGGAGTGATGGAGCTTGAAATGCAACCAACAGCAGTTATTTTGTCAGTGTGACAGTCAAATCAGGATAGCTTGGGTGGCTTGATTGGTTTGGTTCAGCTGACTTCTACATATTTTAATCAGAGGATTTCAGCAAGGTTGGCAGTTTTATGCTTGATGATACTGAAGCAATTCTACCAACTTCAGCAAAGTTGCTCAGGATTTACTCTGAGAATGTAATTGGGTCCATTCATTTTTCTGACTTGACAGGCAAAATCTTACGTTGCTGTAAACTACGTGTGAAATGGATGTCCTTTGAAATGGCCAGGAAAATATTCTTCTTTTCATGTACACATGCAATACTCATTGCCTTAAACAATAGCTACACGTGTTTGTCAAGCAACATGTGAGCAAGGTCCTGGGCATCAGTAAAACAGGGAACAGGATTTTGAACTCCTCTGTTCTCCTGAGGTTGGTGCACCAGTTAGGTGTAGGAGCTCCTACTTGCAGGGACAGTGAGTACCTGCTGGAGTTTGGTACAACCCGAGATGGGTAAATCCTTTTCCTTTGACTTGATGATGCCACTGTACTTCTTTCCAAATTAGGACAAACTCGACTTTCTAGATGAGCTGATGACCAGCTGGCAAAGCATTTTGACGTGCCTGGCAGGTGCAGATAGAGGGACTCTAGGTCCCATCCACCAAATGTTTTTTCTTTTTTCTTTTTTTTCTCTTTTTTTCTCTCTCTTTTTTTTGTTTTTCCCCCCAGTCTGCTGCTTTGAAAAGTAGAATTTGTTTGCTGTGAATATATCAATAAATGAAAGAATACAGGTGGTGACAGTGTAACAATGTGTTAGTACCACTCTTAGTGCTAAAGATGAATACGTGGATTTTGTTTAAAGACCTGACTGTTAACGCATAACTTCCTCTCCCAGTTTGGGCCACCTAATTATTGACTCTATCTCCTTAACAGCGTAGGATTAGTCTTTAGAAGATTAAGAGAAAGTTATGGAGCCAAAGCTTGATGTAGGCAAACTGCACATGGTCTATCCCTCCGTTTTTAAAGTTTTTAGCTGGTATGAAACAATATAACTTAGTCACCATCACTGACTCAGAACCAATTAAAAACCTGAACCAATTTTTCTGATACCTCATAAATGTGCATTATTGCAATGTAAATTATTTCTTCTATAGCTAAAAGTGCATCTTGGAGAAGGAAAACACTATTCTTGTTTTGGGGTTTTGGTAGGTCAGTCCTTTTTCCCTTTGAGCAAGGACAACTTGTTGATGCTTTTGAAATGTTTTTTTAGAAAGTAGATGGAGAACTGAACGGAAGAAAATCCTGCTTTTGCTGTCTAATGTGTGAACGATATACACCATCTCTACATTTTTGTGTCTTTAATAAATTAATGATGTCATAGTTTAACTCATGATTCAAGCCCAAGCACTGGAAAAATGCAATAATAAATAAATTTTAAAAGTGTGTTTTCCATCTGTTGTACCTGTCATAAAAAATATGCATAGATCTAAAATTAAGATTTGTGGTGTTCTTAACATTCAGATTAAGATTCTTTTGCCTGTTAAAGCTGAAGTGCATAGCTGAGTCCTTCCGTAGTGTGAAGATGACACGTTGGCTCCCACCCCTTAAGGTGTGTGGCTGATTTAGGTCACCTTTTTTGCTATGTGGCAAGGCATATAGTGGAGCACATACAATAGTAATCTGCTTTCCTCTAGTAAAAACTGTCTCCCATATAGCAGTACAAAACCAGTAGATCTGCTGCAGACCTCTGGCACTGCTGTGCACATAGAGGACAAATTATTCAATCATTAAAAAGAAATAACGAACATTAATGCAACCTCTCCAGGACCACACCAGGGATCTGGCCATAGTCTATCTGTACTAATTATTTCTGATTTGGATCACTATGATTTAGGATTTCTCAATGCAAAGATTAGAATACCCATTACTAGGTGGTGAAAGTCACCAAAGTTGTGCTTAACGTTTTTGAAAATATCTTGGAAAACCTGTTGACAGTTACATTCTTGTTCCTACACGGTCTCTACAATGGTACTACATCAGTAGTTATTTCGACAGCTGCTACTGCTGAAGATTAAGAAGAATTTGGGGCTTGAACTGGAGGAATTTGGGGGAGGGGGGAAGAACTGTTTGTTACAGCCTTATTATTGATTTGTTACCTTTTATTGCTTATATTTCAGTTAAAATATCAAAGTGTAAAGCTGTTATCTGGCTGAAGTCAGTTGGGGGGAGGGCTGAGGATTTTTTTTCTGGTTGTTCATGGGGTGTTTGTTTGTTTGCCAGTTTCTTATGGTAGGTAAGGTAAAATTTTTTGAGCAGCTGACATTTAGTGCTTGAGAATATAAATTCAGATAAGTAATTGACTTTTAGTTTTTGGAAATATAACACACGCACATACACACCTCAATTTCTTTAATTTTTAAAATTGCCTTCGTAGATAAGGAATAGCAGTGGCATTTAATATTTTTGATATTTGAATGAAAAAAAAATCATTTCTATACTTTCTGTTCATAAAAATTAGATTCATAAATGTTTCTGAAAGACTAAAATAATTTCAAATATTTTGAAGCTAAACTAAGATAAAAATGAAAACCAGCTGGTCTTCTGGCATTTTACTTTTACTCCCTACCTTTAGGTAAACATGTAGTGAGCTTAGGAAAACAATGTATTGGCAAATTTGGCTACTGTAAACTAACTTTTGCTTATCACTCAGCATCATTAATCTTTATTAATCCAACTCACTCCAGTGAGATTCAAACTTTCATTTTTCTTTTGAAGTTTTGTATTTTTAATATAAAAAGATGTTCAGAACAAACTACTTTTTAAATACTCTGGATTAAATTCAATTCAGCGTGGACGTTTCTGATACTGTTCTAGAGAGATCTTTACCCCAGGCAAGAAAGTTCAGAATAGTTGTGTCAAACCTTGTGTATCTTGGGCAAGCTGTAAAAATCTGTGGACTTGTTGTAAGCTGACATTGTGCTTAGTATAATTTTATTCACTGCTCCTTCTGCTGCAATGAGTCTCCACCAAATCCTCCAATTAGTGCAAAGTTATAAAACTATAGACAGATGGAAAATTAATATTTATAGCAAAATGTCCAGGGTTTTGATAACTGGAAACTCTTGGAGCAACAGATGATGTTAGCAGTTAAGATTTAGAGAAAGCAGTCTGTTCAGGAAAACATGAAAGCTCGTGTACTTTCTGAAAGTAGTAGGTCATCTAGTGATGACCTTAAATGTCAGCGTTAGCATTTCTGTGAACTGAAACCATCTGTGATTAACTGTTTAAAATGAATTGGTTTGTTTTAATAAAAAAGAAATAGATAAATATACAGAAATTATTTCCCTAAATGGTCCCCAAAACCCAGTAGACGTTTGCAAGATCCACCTCTCATCTCGCAATTTCTAAGAGGCTTGCAAATGCCACCACCTTGACAGAGACCTGAGTAGCGCTGAAACGCCCAACCTTTTAACGAGAAGGAGAAGTGATTCACATCACTGGGTGGCCCTTAAATAGCGCTGGCCTGACGAGCTGAAGGTTGGGGTCGGGGTATGATTTCATTAATACTTGTGTGAGTCCAGAGTAGTTTTCCTAACTTCAGTGCTGTGGTTACTTTGGAAATATAATAATAACAAGCATTTTTCTGGTGATTGACACTTACATCTAAGTCTGGTAATCTCAGAATAATGGCTTAGAAGGCATCGGTCCTTGATGTCAGAGGAAAGAACTGAACTGGCGCCCCTTCTTTGCTGTCACTGTACACAGCTACTACTGTGTGGAAACTACTACTCTGTGGAAATATGCTTTGCTGGACAAATTTGATTCCTTCCTAAAATTCATAGCTTGAAGTTACCTTCAGGGTTTTCTGTTAATGACTTTAATGCCTTTTGTTAGTCTGTAGCTGAAGTTTTATAGTTTCAAAGTTCTCTTCTCAAAAGGAAACATGGTAGCAGACGTTTTCGTGCGTGTGCATGTGCGCACCTATAGCGCAGTTAAAGCTTAATAAAATAACATTCTACAAAACAGGACGGGAATATTTAGTTGCTGTATGCTGAAAGACAGGTCATTACCTGGTGAAGAACCTTATAAGTTTGGCCTGCACATCCATGTTTGTGTTGAGCCCAAGTTGCTGCACAGCCGTGTTGTGAGCTTGGGCGTAGCCCAGGACATGTCCCCTGAGGGCTACTACAGGGGTATGTGCACGCACAGGGACTCCGAGAACTTTAGTATTAGTGGGGGGGGGGGAAGTATATGTGAATAGAAACTTATCCCATGCTGTTACATGCCATTACCTGTGTAAGGAGTTTCCATAGGTACCTCTGGCAGAGGCTGGAGTGTTGCAGGAGGATTGCAAGGTTTTCTACGCTGAAGTGACACTTTTGCTATTTTTCTGCATATAATAACAAAATAATTCTTGTCAAGTGTGGTGTTGATTATGAATATCTTAAATTGTTCATGTTTTGTATGATATTGTTGTCTTAAACTTGTGTTGCATTATGCCATTACTGTAATTATTAAAACAGAACAAGAAAGAAGGGTTTTAGTAAGACTTAGAGTGTTCAGATAGGAATGAAATTCTCTACCTTCAAGGCAAGAGCTGCTCCTCTTTTTTTTTTTTCTTTTCTTCCCACCCCCCACCCCCCCCATCAATGTTCTTTTATTTCCCTGGCAAACTACTACTATTTCACATATATACTGAAATTGTGTCACTAATGTTGCTCTTCAGCATCTTAGTCTTTTAAGCCACGTTGCTGCAAATATATAATGCAAAGTAAGATTTGGCATTCATATGCACTTAAAAGCTATGGGATGATAATAGTGAGGCAGTGGCACAGGTTATCCAGAGAAGCTGTGGCTGCTCCATCCCTGGAAGTCTTCAAGGCCAGGTTGGATGGGGCTTTGAGCAACCTGGTCTGGTGGATGGTGTCCCTGCCCAGGGCAGGGGGTTGGATTAGGTGGTCTTTGAGGTCCCTTCCGACACAAACCATTCAATGATAGTTCAGATGAGTTGTAAAATCTTGTAGCTGTTTAAAGCAGCAGACAGTTGCTTAACCATTTTCACAAAACCACCTGTGCACCTAATACCTATTGCGAATGGTGAGATACAGCCACACAGAGGTACCTGTGCTCCTGCACGCGTCGCTGCTTTTGGAAATTCCACCCACGCGCTTGCGTGTCTTCAACAGCTTTGAGAGTCCCACCCGTGGCTCCCTCTTCAGAGCAGCAGCATTTCCATCCTCCCTGTCACCACCACAGCTGCTGCCTCTCCTCCTCGCCGTACAAGGAGAAGTACAAGTGTACTTGCCTTTCCTTTTCAGGAACAATGTGTTCAAGGTCACCAAGAAGAGGGTGAGAATGCTGTACTGATGTCTGCGGTTTAGAAAGGATGTTGAAGGTTGGAGTGTGGAAATGAGGCACAAAAATGATTTTATTTTTTCTTTAGAGGGGGTATCAGACACTGACTGTAGTGTGTAAGTATTTGTGGAGAAAGGACAGCGAGTAATGAAGGATTCCTTAGCAAAAAGCACACAGGGACTAAACCGTTGTGTTATGGCTAACAGACACAAACTGGAAGCAAAGCACCTTAGTGTCTAACAAGGCACACGCTGTTGTCAGTGTTTGGGGGCTGGTGAGCCAGGCGATAGCTTCTTCATCTCTTGGATGTTTTCAGATAGAGGCTGGATGTGTTTTTCAGAGGATTTACTCTTATAAATAATTACTAATATTTGGGCTTAATGCAGGAATAACTGAATGAAATTTAATACCTCGTGATAAGTTTGGTTTAAGAAGATTGAAGGAATGGTGTAGCAATTCTGAGGAATACAAAGACTTTTTTGAGAGAAGAAAAGGAACAATTTCTTCTCTGGGGTTCGTGGTGGAAAGCACAGGAATTGATGGGCTTCAGTGCAGCAAGCTGGACATAAAGAAAAATGTTCCACTTGTCAGAACAGTGAAATACTGGGGAAAAAAATGCCTGTGGAACTTGCAGTAATAATTTAGATGTGGTTAACTTTTTCCTGGAGAAAGAGGGACGAACTGGATGACCTCTAAAGTTTCTCTCAGCCTTTTTTCTGAGAGCCTATAGTGGATAATGTAGCTGTCGATTTTATCTTCAACTTCCTAAATCTTAGTCTGGTTATCTTTTACCCCTGCTCAGCCAAAATCTCTGGACTTCATGTAAAGCATCTTTTTAATGACCTAACATCCAAACACAAATGCTATTCTACGTATAATTTCAAGGAAAAAAGTTACAACCCACCATCTTCTTTTCAGGTCCTCCAGGGAAAAGAGGTAAGCGGGGCAGAAGAGGAGAGACGGGTAAGTTTTCAATTTCGTAAGATCCATTGTTATTTGATGTGTCTGTTTGTGAGGATGCGTACCCAGCATGTCTTCAATTTTAGTTTTATTGCTTGTATGTTCTGAAAGAGAATTCTGAAACTTCTCTGGTAAAAATTGGAAACCCTTGGCATATACCTGGTGGCCTTCCAGACAGTTGTCTAGTCTTGGGCATCATTAATTTGTAGGCACACTTCATAATGCTTCACATGGTACCATTGGTAACACATTGGTAATTGTCAAACCATTTTGGTGTCTTCTCACACTTGCACAGGTTAAAATGACTCCTTGTAAATCAGTAGCTGGAGTACCGTGAATCAGTGTTGCCTCGGGCCCCCTTGGTTTGAGGTGAACAATTTTGTAAGGAAGTAGGGAAGGAAATAAAATTCCTTATGTTCAGAACGTCGGTACTCAGGGAAATACTGTGATAAGTAGACTACTCTGAGAGAAATTGTTGTTTACTAGAAATGAGTAGCAATTAAGTTCTTACAGAAATATGAAAAACATTTGTTGGTTTGTTACTCTGTACCAGGGAGGTTGCTGTTGAGACAATCCCGTTGTTGGTGTGGAGCTTGAAATTTGATTTGAGACAATGTTGTGAGATGCTGAGCATCTCTTCCTGCT
>NW_009609983.1:164142-173419 GCF_000690535.1 Cariama cristata
GAAGGGAATTGGAACTGTTGATTACCTTGTGGGACTGAGTTTTTCATAAAGGTGAACTTTCTGGAGGCGATGCAGGAGAAAAGGAGCATTTCTGTTCTCCTTGGCTCTCTCGTCTAATCTGCCACTTAGGAAAATCTTCCACTCGACTTGATCTCTGTAAATCTTCTGTAGCCTTTCTTATCTCTGTAAATGACCATTCGTCTGGCTCTTAAAAATTATTTCCGCATTTTCCTGCATCACAAGGCTGAAGCCAAGCCCTGCCAAAGGTTAATACAAATCACCTTGGTGTTTCCATTCAGTGTTGGCTTAGTATTTACTTCAGAGAAAAATGCTATGGTACAGAAGGAAATTCTGTGGTTGAAGATCATCTTACAAATGATCCTGGCAATTACTTTGCAGGATGCTTGTTGATTCATTTTACATCTCAAATAAACACATATTAAACTATTAATAAAGGAAATTGATCTCTCCTTTAAAAACAGACCTGGACCTTAAAATGCTGTTTAAGGATGTCTACCAGGATAGAGAAATTACCTTAGTTTACTGGACAATAAAATTGCATTGTTAAAACCAAAAGGCTGTCAATATTAAAAGCAATCTCAAAGTACAGCTGCTGCTGTTTTATACTCCTTTTGCACTTCACTTTATTCAGAAATTAGAGAGAGGCATAAAAGCTTAATGAAATGCTATTGATTTGGGAGCTGCAGCTGCTCAACTTAATAAGACTGAAATAGGAGATTTGATTTGTGTCCCTTTGATAATGTTTCCAAGAACTGCTATACAAAAGTCTTTGAGTCTAAATAATTGAAAAAATGTGCAAATATCACTTCACGAAGTGTGACATTTTAATGGGGAGCATTTTATATGTGTGCCTTGAGAAAGGAAGGTGATGAAAAGAAAGTTCAGCACTGTCAGGTGGCCACTGAAACTTCCCCTCATAGGCAAAGTTGGAAGGCTGGAAGATGCTGGTACATGTACGTCTTGACGAGATGCCCGGGTTAAATGCCAAGGGTACTTTGTGCAATTTTGCAGCCAAGCTGTGATCAAATGCCAACTGTGTGGCTAAATGAAACTGGCGATGTGGTTACGTATACTTTATGTTGAGTCTGACCAAACGGATGGTAGTCCATGGCTGGTATTTTTGGAGTGGCATGAAATTGCATGGAAATGGATGGAGAAGCAACTTGCATAAGATTGCATGACTGTAATTGAAGAACTGGTAAGGTAAGCGCATGCATTTAGGCCTTAGTCATATTTACAAGTCGCAAAGCACAACCAAAGCTAAAAAGTACTCAAATGGGAAAACGTGTACGGGGTATTAGCAGTGTTGCTCACTTAGAATCCTGAGGCCTTGTGCTTGGCTTGGTACATATGTGTCTGTCTTTAATGACTTCATAAGCTTACGTATTCTTTTTTTCTCTTTTTTTACCCTCTTTTCCTCTCCCCTGCCCCACAGGACCTCCTGTAAGTACAGTGATACATTGTTGGTTCTTCCAGAATCAGGCAGAAATCTGTTAGATCCTTTTAAGTTATCACCGTGATAAAAAGATCATGTGTCATCAAGAGGGAATTTTGATATTTATACTTACACAGTGTAAACACTCACTAATGATCTTGGAGCTGAATAATTTAATCAGAAAGTTCCTTAAGAAAAAAGTCCCTAAAACAATAAGGCTTTATATTCAGCGCTCCGGATAGCAGTTTGGATCACAATTCCACGTAAGTACGTTACGTTCATTTCGCTTATGGCTTACTAACAGATATTTTACCGCAGTATAAAAATGTGTGAATACACTATCTTAAGTCCAGGCTCGGTCACTCTGCCTTTTGCTGGGTAGTAACTTCCTCTGCAGCTATCACACAACCTTGGGGTACAGGCTCCTTGTTCTTTGGAGGTATACGGGCTGTCCAGCTCACGGCAACATAATTGCTACAGAAGCCAGCAAGTACTTGTGTAAAAGGAATATTAAATAATACTGTTCAGTTTAGTAAGTTGATTGAATCTTGTGCTAATCCTGTCTGTAAGAAAATAGTTTCTCTCTTCTGGGGTTTTATGGTTGTTTTGGCTTTGGGTTGGGTTTTTTGTTTGGTTGGGTTTTGTTTACTTTGTTGTATATTCCCAGGGTAAGTTAAAAGTCTGACTTGAAGAGCAGGACTAAACACATATATCTCAAACATTTGTATTTGTCATGCCATCCATGTGCACCATATGATGTAAAAGCGTGACCATTAAAACAGTATTTCTTTTACAGTGTTTGCAGAATTTGTGGGTTTGGGGTTTTTGTAGATACAGTATTTCCACAATATTTTTCAGGACCACATTATCTGTCTATCCTATGCTGCATGCATGACTGAGAATAGTGAATTAATATGTTAAATTTCTGCTATGACTTAACGATTTTACTGTAAACTGTATAGGCTGAGCAGTGATGCTACTTATCCTTGAAAGATTTTGACCTTGTCCTCAGCAGTTCATAGCGGCATATTCATTTAACAAGCCCTCAATGAAGCCAGGCTTAATGCATAATGGTGCTGTTTATTTGAAAGAAACACTGGCTTCCCCAATTTCTTTTGCAGTCTTCCCATGAAACACAAAAAGCAACCGGAAATCATGATACAAATGATTTTGCTGTAGCAAGACAACATGGCAAGAGTTCTCTGTGTGCCTCATTATGAATGTCTTTGGCTTCAGCTCCCCGCTGTTTTAGTACAGGTCCGTTTAAAAAAACCCCAAAAGTTAACATTAACACAAAGAAAATATTAAAACAAACCTGAAATAGCTCCCAAAATAATAGCTCCCAATAATTTTAAGAAGAATCTGACTTAAAATTCCAAGTTTCATACTCAAAACTTACAAGACTTCATCTTGCAGGCAGTAGGGGTTTAAGTTGCTTAGAAGGCATTAAAAAAAGTGTAATTTCTGTTCCAAAGTCACTTTTTTATTTTCATAGACACTTACAGTCTGGCTAGGGGCAACTGTTGTGAACTTTGTTATTGTTTTTACCTGGGAGACTGTAGTAATCATTTCCGTTTAAAATTGCAAATATTTGTATATCCCACATAGCACTGCATGGATTTAGGTGTATGCTGTATTTTCAAAAGCTACTGCAGTCCTCTCTTTATTTTCCATGTACATGACTGCTGAGTGTCACGTGTAATAGCAGTCAAAGGCTGGGGCTTTCAGGGTTTTTTTATGATCTGTTATAGCATTCTCAAATTTCTTCTTTGGCACCTGTGTTCTAGTGGTAGCCCATGTATCTAACACTTTACTGCCTAAGCACTGAACCTTTTTTTCTTTTAACCACATATTGCCCTTCAGTCTCCATGGATAATTCTGTTCATAACAAATGGAACTTCAGTGAGCATCAGAAGTAGCCAGTAGCCTTTTAATTACAGGGTTTATTTAAATTAAAACATGTAATTTCTATTGCCGAAGCATCATTTCTTCACTATGTATACCTATTTCATATTTTTTGTTTGTAATATCATCCCATATCAAAAATTAATTGATATGCAAATTGTAATTTGCCAGTAATATACTCTGCATGTTTGTTATGTCATATGTCATGACTGTGTTGTTAATGTGTGTCATACCATTTAATCTCATTCAACCAGGGTCTAC
The DNA here is from genome assembly GCF_000690535.1 of Cariama cristata. Taxonomy (NCBI): domain Eukaryota; kingdom Metazoa; phylum Chordata; class Aves; order Cariamiformes; family Cariamidae; genus Cariama; species Cariama cristata. Next base: position 167,765 of record NW_009609983.1, read on the forward strand.
CAGGGCGAAATGGCTATCCGGTAACTCCTCATATCTTTATGATAGCGTATATTACTCGGAAATCATGTTGTCATATTTTGGTTTTCCTTTATTACTGTCAAAAAGACCTTTTTTCTGTTTTTCGGATGCCTAGAAAATGTAGGACTTTCCTTTAAAAACAAAACAAAAAATGTTTAAGAAGTTTTTTAGAAGAACCTGAGTGTTTACAGTGCATAACTGCAGCACACTAATTGTTTGACATTGTACATATTTTGTGTTAAGTTTCTGCATTCTTGCGTACAAAATTAATTTTTTACTCTAATTTTAAAAAATTCTTTAGCAAGATATTGCATCTCAATTTTCCATATTAGAAATTATTTCCATTAGTTGCCATGTGGAACCTCTAAGTCTTTTATCTTAATTCTGTCCTGTTTCTCTTGACTGCTTCATTCAATGCATTTTGAGCAAAGTAAAATGCTAATACCAGAGGTCCGAGCAGTTGGCTGCGTTGTCTGTCACAGAGTGATATTCTGATAATGGATGCAATTCATTTTTCTCTGTTTCATTCATATCTTTAGGATTTATTGCCTGAAAAAAATTATATATGAAATAATGCATTTTTTCTAAAATCTATTAATAATATATTTCTTTCAAGTAGTCAGGCAAGCTGACTGCAGCGTCCCACTCAAGGAAAGAAGTATATGCCTACTGTCAAGTGCGTATTAGAAGCCAAGGGACAAAATGCGTTAGTGGATGCATTGCAGAGACAATACATATGCACAACATAGTGACTGTTACAGTATGGTAATGATCTTACTTAAAGCACTTGATAGTATAGCTTGGAGGGCCCTCCCATACTGACTTGCCTCTGTATTTCAGACAAAAGATGACTTTATTTTTCAGTGAGTTTTAAAAATATTTCTGATGGTAAATATAAATTGCGTACCTAGAACACCTACAGATAGAGGATAATTTCATAGAATTGTAGAATCACAGAATGTTTTGGTTGGAAGGGACCTCAAAGACCATCTTGTTCCAACCCCGCTGCCCTGGGCAGGGACACCTTCCACCAGACCAGGCCGTTCAAAGCCCAGTTCAGCCTGACCTTGAACACTTCCAGGGATGTGGGGCAGCCACAACTTCTCTGGGCAACCTCTGCCACTGCCTCACCACCCTCACCGGGAAGAATTTCTCCCTTATGTCCAATCTAAACCTATCCTATTTTAGTTTAAAATAGCTGCCCCATATCCTGTCACTATGGGTCTTAGGAAAAAAAAAAAAAGAAAAATCTCAATCTTTCTTCTTGAGTAAAAAAAATTTAAAGGGGGCTTATAAGGTCTCCCTGGGGCCTTCTCTTCTCCAGGCTGAACAACCCCAACTCTCTCAGCCTGTCCTCACAGCAGAGGTGCTCCAGCCCTCGGATCATCTTCATGGCCTCCTCTGGACTCGCTCCAACAGGTCCATGTCCTTCTTGTGCTGAGGACCCCAGAGCTGAAGGCAGTACTGCAGGGGAGTCTCACCAGAGCAGAGCAGAGAGGCAGAATCCCTTCCCTCGACCTGCTGGTTGTGCTGCTTGGGATGCAGCCCATATCAGTGCTTTTCTCTGGACATCTTCTGTAGTTGCAGAGTTTTCTGAGAAATGTTGCCAGTGAAACAGCATCCAATATCTATCTTTACTATTACAAGTAGTTGAAAGTCAGCTGGTGAGGAATCGCTCATCAGTATCGAGAAACCTGTTTTGAATATACTGAACCCATTATCAGGTGTCAGAGTACACATTCCAATTTCCTTAGAGTGCGTAATCTGTGTAGGTGAGCTCACAAGTGTGTGGAGGAGAAGATAGGGTGAAAAGCTTGCTAAAACCCCTTTTTTTTGGTCACTATCTGTCTGTGAGCTCTATATACAAAGACTGGGATTTAAAAGAAAAAAGACCCACAGTGACAACAAACTAGCCCTTACGCTCTTAGGTTACCATTTCTGTGGAAATTAAGTATCTTTGGTGTTCCTCATTCCAGTTAATGAGCTTAACGCACAAGGTAAAGTTTATATTGTGCAAAGCACAAAAGCCTCATAGGTTTAACTTCTTGCCCTAAAGTGTAAGTTGAGAAAACGAGGGAATGTATTAGTGAGGGACTCAGGCATGTTTTGAAGGCTTCATGGGGACAGTTTGAAAATACTATTTTCTTTAAAGCCTGAAGGTCCATTCCTTTGTCCTGGTCCCGCTGCTTTCTTGAAGCGAATTATTGTGGGATCTGAAGACAATAAAGGCTGTTGGAAGCCATGTTATTGAAATTACTGGGTCTAATAGTGGCATTGTTATGGGCAAACTTTAATCTGAATGCATTTCTGTGCACGCATGCAGCCGTCCGTGCGTGCACAGGCAAATGTGTGCCTTCAGTAGTGCTTAACACTGATTGAACCCTTTCTCCTGCTTGAAAATTAGAGGGAACAGAATTTGGCTTTGGTTCTTGAAAGTCATCACTTGGCTGGCTGTTTCCATCTTTTCAGTTACAGCCTTATCCTCCTGCTTTGACTGCGCAATATGTAGCAGCAAGTATAATGCACTTTAAAAGTACTTATACAGCCCTGTAGAGCTCTATGAAAAGGCCATTAGTGTTTAAAGTTATTTCTCTAGAGTCCTCTTTAACTCCTGTAGAAACCTTATTGCTTTAATCTTTATTGGATTTTATAGGATATTTTGTGAGGATAGTGAGGTATATCTACCACACATAACGTAAAAAACCTCTCTGCTCGGTAGGCCAAAACATAACGTTGCGATCTCACAAAAGCTAGTGGCTGTTTTCTCCAAGACTCTAAGTTTTCATTGTCTGTGTTCATTCGGGTTGTAAAGGTACCTTAAGAAATAATAATAATAACAGTAAAAGGAATTACTGTGAGAAATCTAAGTTCAGAGGAAGATATAGTATCAAAAGTGAAGAAACTAAGCTGAACTTACGGCTAATGAGTAGCACAGTTATTAAGGGGTTTATAAGACCATGATTAATTGGTTATTATGTAAGGCACCATGAATACTATAAAAAGTGTACACTGGTACAGCTCCTTTTTTTTTTTTTTCCCCTCATTAAAAGCTTTGTATAACACACAGGGACCAAATTCAGAGCTGTAACTCTTTCAAGTTGAGTTTAAAATGGAAATAGACTATCACATCTTCTTAAATAAAAGAGAACAAGAGTGCACAAACATCAGAGGATGAGAACCCAGGCATTTGCTGCAGGGGTTTTGTACGACAATGTCACTTCAGCAATAATTCTAGAACTTGGAAAAAATAAAACCCAACAGAAAAAACAACCGCTAAAAAACCCCAGCAGCTTGTGAATGCAGTGAAGATGCCAAATACACAAACCATGTATGGCTCTGCAGGGGAAAAAGAATCTTATAAGCTGGTTGAAGCAGTAGAAGTTATTTACTGTTTCCCGTTAAAAACTGAAGCAGACTGGGAAAATTTTTCCTATCTCTTTTCCCAAGTTGGGGTACAGATCAAGCTCAACACCCAAGTAAATGATCCTGGAAGTTGTTGCATATATGGTGGTAAAGCTGCACTATCGGCAGAATAAAGTGTCAGAATATGAAGATGCCTATATAGCATTGCTTCATAAAAGTGAGCATCAGGGAAATTTCTCCTTCATCTTTCCATGATGTCAGTCTGTAGAGCACCTGATGCATTTACAAGACTTTTAGGAGCTGTGGAGCATTATGGCTGCTCCAGGTGACCCTGTGCCTTGTATTAAATCCCACTTCTTCTAACATCCTTGTTTCATCTTCAAGAAATGTAGACAAATTCTTGCAGAAAAGGATGTGTCTAAATTGGAGATTGTTCTCCTGTGACTGTAACATATCACCACTTGCTCAAACCTGAAATGTAGATCTTTGAAATTTCACCTGTCATTTCCTTTAAAATTTTCATGGCTCTTGAAAGACTTACCTCTGAACGGTGAAGATAACAAGCTGACAAAGCTTAGGACTACATGTAGAGAATTTCAATTATTCTTTTGCCTGTTATAACTTCTTCTAGCTTAGAAAATGTCTTTATCATCACGCTTCTGCTTTTTGCACCTGTAAAAATCTGTCCTGATATAGCATAAGACAAGCTGTTATCCCGATATGTGAAGAATTTCAGGTTGCTGCTAGAAGACTGATTCCCCTCCCCTCCCTTTCTGTTCCTGTATTACTGAAGGCAAAGAGAATTCCAGGTAGAAGAGAGAAAGGCTGTGAGGGGTTTGAGTTTGAAGAAATAGGCCTGGTGTGGAAGAACGTGAAAACTACGGTTGTGAGAAATTGGAAAAAGGCATTTTATTGTCCTGCTGTGTTGCTTTGTCTTTGATGGTGCTTCATAGTTCATTTTCTGCTGGGTCTCCAGTTAGAGATTGGGGCTGTGCAAGCAAATGTATAGTAAGTAGCAGTGTCTGTGTGTGTATGTATGTAAAATTAATCCCATCCGAACGCAAGTTTTTCAGCCTCGGATACTATGGCAACTCAGTTGCTGTAAAGCAAACGTAACTGGAATAATCAAAAGAGAAGAAATGAGGAAAGATTGAGAACGTTTCATCTGTGATGAAGCACAGCCTATGGCAGTATTAAGCATTTCTGCTACAGCTGTGGTATTTCCAGTAGCTGGCCAGGTCCCCGCTTTTTCACAGTTGTAGTAAAATATAAACGTCTAAGCTCAAGGAGCGGCTATGTCAGTTCCTGTCCTTACCCTGAGGATTTGGCTTGGTGATCCTATAGAAGTTTCCCACTCTACAGCATTTCTTTTTCTCAACAGGTGTCTTCACAGACCACCTTTTATTTTTGGCATTTGACCAAAGTAACGTCTTAAACATATACCAGCAAAACTTTTGCAATAAATTTCAGGTTTGGTAGTGAAGCACTGATAACTATTTCAGGTTTTAATTTTTTTCTTATTATTATTTTTAAATACACAGAAAACTCAAAACATCTGGTATCTCAAAAGATTCTTTGTATTGTGACTTTTAGTATGCGTTTTCTCAGTTCAATATACTTTATCCTTATTTTCAGTCCTGGCAGAGGTGATTGGCTTGGGAGACATGAGGTTTTTAGTTGATCCATCCGCCTCAAGCTACTTGCTTGTTCTCAGGGAGCGGAGAGAATCCTCTGCTTTCTTCAAAGACATACAGTCGGTCAGTTGTCCATCTCAAAAGGTCACTGGCTTTACAGATTTCTTTATTCCTAACCATGTACTCCTTGCCCATTGTTCCAAAAAGCTGCCAGCTGATGCCAATGCTTTAGATTCAGCAGAAAACGGATGACTGCTCAGGATGAGTACAAATTAAGCCCTTAGGCCTTTTTTTTTTTTTTTTTTCTTATTTCACATAACAACTTTCCATTAATACATTCACTGCAAGAAACCAGAGTTCCAAATAGTCTTGCCATAGTTCACCAAAACTCGGCATACAAGCCATTTGTTAGTGAGTCTTCCAAGAACACACTTCAGCTCACGTAGAGCGTAATAGGGATCTGTCACAGCCAGTCCCTAGGCTTCTTTGTACGCTGTACACGAGTGCTACAGTCCTGTCACAGAAGCTTATAATGAGGGCTGGACTCCTCTCTTGTAGTCAGGCCAGCAACTCCAGGAGTAAGAGTTGGGGAGATAGGGCATTCAGTTCCACTCTCCCACGTGAAGTTGAACCAGCGGTA
>NW_009609983.1:173436-181795 GCF_000690535.1 Cariama cristata
GGATGCATCTGTCAAGTCCAGCACTCAATGGTAGCTGTAGCTACTGGAATTGATTGTTCTAAGTGATGGATACCAGTATGACCCTTTTCAAGCCATACCTGTGTTATCACCTATGTGATGTGAGCCTTGAACAAAGGCCAACCAGAGGTGGATCACTTGCTTAAGTATGAATTTTGCCTTGATATCAAACCATAGATATGACCCTAGTTGCAGTTTGTTACTGCAGTATCAAAAATTGCATTCTGGCAGTTAATATTCTGCTGGGTAAGATATGAAGTCCACTCCATAAAAAAAGTGAGTTACACTTTTTGCTTGCAGTTGTTGCCATCCTGTAGTATTGGTTAATATACCTATAGTGGTAAGTTGTGTTGAATTGTTTGTTCCTAGAAAGCTTCAGTGGCACCTCAAAAATCTTCCTAACGGTCATGAACACAGTGTGTCAGAATTTCTCAATTATACAATACCAGAATCCTCAACAGTTACGCTGTTCCCAAATACACGCTTCAATTTAAACAGACGCAACACACGCTTGTTGCTAAGCAGCTTAATAGTGTAGTATTTCTGTGCCATGAGAACCAGAGGAAGGCTGTAAGAATGTGGTAATTTTTTAGAAAAATACTGTTGCTGAGGACATACTAATAATACTCAGCAAATAAACTTCCAGTTTTTCTTACAAATTGTGGGAGAGTCTCTAAATTCACATGGCTGTCTGAGTAATAACCGTGGTCTTTGTAATGATGTCTGTCACATTAATATGATGGTTTTTATGACCTTTGGATCTATAAAAAATATGTGGTCTTTGTAATGATGTCTGTCGCATTAATATGATGTTTTTTATGACCTTTGGATCTATAAAAAATACACAATAAAATTAATCAATTTCTTTATATGCCAATTTTTTCACAGTGATTGAAGATACTCATGAGAGTTGACTCAAACAGAGAAGTTTGAGAACTCTTAAGCTTATGGTTGCTATTAATTTTGTGTCACAGATGACAATTGAAGCTACACATCAGAACATGTTTATTAGCTTCTTATAAGCCAGTTCCCATTTTGAATGAACCATGAGCTGAATCTTTTCATCTGTTACATTCGTGTAATGCTGAGTGCATAAATAAGAGAAGGCAGTGTTTATTTCTGCAACTCCCTGGAGGGTGCTCACAGTGCCCCGAGCTATTCCATATCTGAGACTGTGATAGTGAAGTAACAACTGCCTCATCTGCAAAACCCAGCGATATAAAAAGATATTTCTACCCTTTCCCTCACTCGCAATTATAAAAAGAAATTGCTATAGGTAAAGTAGAAACTTCACATGGTGACTTAAGAAAATTACTTGTGCTGCAATAAATGCCTGCCTACATAGTATGTTCTGGTTTAAACTCATCAAACTTTCTCAATTATTTTAGTCGATTTTCTACATAGGATTGCAAATAAGGATGTAGAAAATTAGTAGAATAATAAACCAACATTATAATAGATAACCTCGATGTATCATTAGTAACACAGACAATTGTTACCATACACTGGATCCACCAAGACCCTCTAAACTAGCAATTTCCATCTTGGATGCAGGGACGGAGGTCTCCTGTATTGCAAAATACACATCTCTGCATGGCATTTTCTAGATGTCAGTATATGATGAGAACTGAGCCCAAAATGCTAGGATACTGATGGCTAGTGTGAATCAATGTAGTTTAGATTCACAGCTGATGTCAGTTCAAAATGATACAACCCATATATCTATCAGATAAATGCAGAGTTAGAGCTGATGGCAGATAGATAGGATAGGTGTCATTTAACAACTAAATGTTGTCTTTCAGTATTTTCCTCTGCAGATTTAAAAATTACCCTATTCTCTTTCATAATAAAGCTTGTGTAGATAAAGGAAGGAATTAGGCTGGTTTGTCATTTATTTGACAGTATACATAAATTTCTGGCCTCTCTAGGCTGCACCACTGAGTTCAACTTGGCAGCTAAGCAGGTGGCATGCAGAAGGCTGTAGTTATGATTTTCACATTTATGCTTTGGCAGGCATAATTAACGATTGAACTGTACGTAAGATCTTTCCTACTTGCCTTTTGTTGGCATGCCACTTCTAATTTCCCAGTCATTTCCTCACAACGTACGATGTAACTTGATGGTGTAACAAATAGCTTTATTTATGAAACAAACTACCTTGGAGCAAAATTTTGTGTTCCAAAGGAATTGTAATTCTGGGCCTCATTTCTCAATTTGTGTTTGACAGTGGCACATGGATGTAGTGAGTAACCAGTGACAGTTAAATATGCCTCTTACAATTTGCCTGAACGATCACTTTCTCACAAGAAGTTTTGAGATTCAAAGAAAATGTTACATCACTTACAGTAGAAATCTTGTATTTAATTTCTATTTATATCTGTCACAAATGGGAAGTGAAATCCCAAACCGTCATATAAGAATTCTTAAGTCATCAATTCCTTCACCTTGAAGGAAGGTTGCAAACATGATGCGTCATTTTCTTTCACGCTGGATTTTTCATTCAAACTGATGATACAGCTGAAAGATATGTAAAACTTTACTACCCATACAGCTCCCAGGTGAATATCCCTATGTGGGAGTTTAAGTGCATCGTTAATCCTAGCTGAGGTCAAGGGGCGTAAAATTTCATTTAAGAAACTTGTTCCTAAATTGCTGTACTAGGTGGTTGGAAAATATTAGGGTGTCCTTTGGACTGCCTTTGTTTCCATTTTCTCAGCTACGTGTGTGCGTATCAAAATCAAGATTAGTTAAAGCAGTTTCTGAAAGCAAACATACTTGTCTGGTAGGAAAGATTTATACAAGCAGTGTGGAATGTCAATTGGAAGTTTTTTCTGTGACTCTGCAGGATACAGATCATAAATCACCCTCACAAAATGGTTCTTTCCCCATCCCTGCCCCCTTCTTTGGCTTAAGGTAAAGCAATTAACATTTATTGTTTTTGCTAATATTGAGATCTGCACAGTACTGATAATCTAACAGAGGACCATTGAGGTAAGACTTATTTTTGGATCATTTTGTACGCATTCACGGTAGCTATTGCCTGTATAAATCCCTTTGCTGGTTTGCCTCACAAAAGGAGCATAATGAAAAATAATCATGCACATGAGCACTCATCAGTTGAAAAGAATATTAAGTTTTTAAAGCAGAAATCAGTTTCTTGCTGCTACGTGATATTCTTACCAAAATAAACTGCAGTTTGCTCCTGCTTGGAAGACTAGAATTCTTAGCAAGTGAAGTAAAACCAGAAAAAAAAATTAAAATTGTTAAAAGTCGTACTATTCTTTCTGCAGCAGTTCCTCATTTCAACAGATCAATTGCAACTAAGATTAGCAGCAAAGGTTAGGGTAGATTCTTCTGCTTTTGTTCATGCTGAACGGCACTTACTCGGAGAAGCAATCCCCAAAATAAGTACTACTTACTATGGGAGGGCAAAGTGGAACTGGGACCTATGCAGAGAAGAAATTAGGAGACAAATTGTGAGTGCTAAGGAAATTCTTTATTTCTCAGTACACAGATTTTTGTGAAACAGAAGTTGTATCACTATACTGGAGTTTAAGACTTACATTCAAATTAATATTTTAGTTCAGTAGTATTAGACACGTATACTGAGTTTTTGGCCTCCAGCAGTGGGAATGATCTTAGTTTGCCACTTGCAGTTAGTTTCAGAGGGTGACGTTAACGGTGGTACAGTTTTCCATAGGTGAGAGTGAAGGTTGAACAAAAGTGCTCCAAAAGCCCCAAGGGTAAGACACAGCAGTTCCATAACTTTTATCATGCATAACGTGGTATTTGCATTCCTAGTCGTTGTGAAAGTGCAAGTGTAGGTTCCTTTTTTTAATAGAAGTACTCTCCTGAGTGAGGCCTGTGGTTTTCCTTCAGGTAGTCTGACTGATTAGCCAGTCTCTGAAGAGAAAATGGCCTCAACGTTTCCACTTCCAGCTGTGTGGATCAATTATCTTGATTTTTTTTTTTTTTTAAAATCCACTCGGCATATGATAGGAGATCTCTCATTTTGGGTCTCTGCCCTTAGGGTATGTAAAGTGTGATCTGGTATTGCCATCACATACAAATTGTTTCTCCCTACATGGGAATACAAAGAAACACGTTTTTGTTCTTCATGCTGTCACCAGCTTCTGCAAAAATCCTTTTATAATCTTGAAAGCCAGTTATGTCAGAAGAAAGTAAAGAAAATATTTTATTTGGATGTATTCATGTGTGGATCCACAAAACTTAAAAGCATAGTCTAGACATTTTGCGATTAAATGAACTAATGAGGTTGGTTAATGCTTTAGGATTTTAAAAGCTGTTTCACTGAACTATATTCTGGTTTTGGATTCACTTGTTCAGCTCTGGTGAACTTCAATTTAACTTGCATAATTTGACCAAAATTAGAGAACAGAAGAGAGGAGGGTATGATTTGCTGGAGAATGGCTCAGAAAGGCACAGGTATGAAATATTTGGATTTGCAAGTTTTCTTGGCTGGGGGGTTAGCCTGTGTTCTATACTGTAGGTCAATCTGATTTCAGTAACTTTTTTTTCCTTGGTTAAATGTTTTGTTGGTTGAGTGTTCTTGTTCTGTTTGTGCAGCAGTTGTCAAGAAGGGAAGACTGCTTTCTGACTGTGCAATGAGACACTGGCCCTACCTGGAGTTAAAAGGGGATTTCAGAATCAGAGTAGCAAAATCTCTGAATTTGTTTCTAGACAGGCAAGCTTCAAAAAGCAGATGTATGCGTATGGAGAAACTTAGTAGCTTTTCCTAATAGCTTAGGGGGAAAACAGGCACCAACTCAATAGGAAGACTTTGTAGAGATCAGTTTTCGTTCTCCAATGGAAAAAAAAAAAAAAAGCGCACCCCAAAACCACAAAATAAATTCTGCTTCTTTTCACATAAATTTCAAAAATGCATAAAGGCATAAATAGAATTTGCCATAAAAGAAAAAGAAATGTCTGGAGAAGTTGTTTGGAAGTTGGGCCTGTACATATCCTTTCACCTACAAAAAAAGAAAGAACTGCAGAAGTAGTTTGAAGCAGCGTTGAGCATTGCTGCTGAGGCTCCGAGTTAAAATAACAACATTCTTCCAACATCCTCTCAGTAGCCTCTGTCGAGCCAGTTACAAGCAAACCAAAATTCCCTTTAGACACTCCATCTAGCTGGTGAACATATGGCTCCAGGCTTTCCCCTACATGGCCGCTTTATTGTATTGACTCATTCTCGACTGAGTTTTTCTTCATCCTCTGTCTTTTACTCCATTTCCTTACCCAGCAATATGGTTTCTAGGTTCATCAAATTTTTTGGCAGCCAATATCGTTTTGCATCTACAGGGTGACTTCTGATAACAGGTTTCTGCGTTGTGGTTTTTTTGTTTTGTTTTGTTTTTTTTTTTTTTTATGTGAGGCTCAGCATTTTCCCCCTCTTTGACCCCATCAATGTTTGCTCTGGAGTGAAATATTGAAAAGCAGAAAGTTCTTAAGTTTTCCTAATAATCTCTTATAAAAATACTGGCACCAATAGAAAGGTTATTCTGTCTCAAATATTATCTTCTATCCAGACACTATTCATTGTCATCTTCCAGGCACAAGTTACACCTGGGCTTACAATGAAGAACACACAACTTCTCCTCTCGCTTCTCTTTCTCATCCTCCACATTCTTGTGAATGGGTCAACCTGCTGCTTTCAACCTTGTCATGAACTTCCAAATGTTACACTTTGGGTTTCAATTGCAGTGTCCAGTGTTTTGCTTGGAAGACCATTAGGACTGAGGTCAGTGGGACAGGACGTTAAGGCAGTAAATGAGGTAGCAGTCAGCTCCTCAGTTAAAATAATGTAACTAGTGAAAGCACAGACTTGCAAATAAAGATGCTGTATGCCTGTCTGAGCACTTTATGTGATTTATAATCTTTGTTATTACTTGCTTAATGATTTTGTTTTCATAGTCACAGTAATAAATGTTCCTTCTGGAAACCAAGTTTTGGTCCTGATCATGGCAAGACTTATGTGAAAATTTTTCTCCAAGGAGTAGAAATAATCCTTTTCTAAAATACAAGTTCCTTCATTGCTACATCCTTCTTTTCATGTTAAATTGGGGAAATAGAACAGGTGGTGCATCGGTAAAAACTGTATGGGGAAACATTTCAGGAAGAAAGAATAAAAAAGGTTGTAGTGCATCCCTGAATTCTGCTTTATTTCCTGGAACTTGTTTTTTAAGCATGCTTCATATAGTTTTTCCATAATGATTTATGCTTTTCAACAATTTACTAGTTCCAAGCCATTTTGGAGGGGATAGAGTTGTATGCAGCGCCATCAACTTTTAGCGAATGATTTCGGTTATAGTGTATTTAATACAGCAGTGTCAGACTGTAATGTCTTTAAACTAGCTGCGTGTATACTTGTGCCTTTTAAATCTGGTGGGTACATGACAGAAGTATCTGAATGGGCTAGCATACGCAGAATTTTTTCAGTATTCGAGCACATATGGCAGCCCATAGCTGAATGCACCTGCTTTGGAGTTTAATGCAGCGCATCTGCACAGGTTTTTTTTCTTATGTTGAATCCCAGACGGAAATACTGCATTTATGGACTAGGACTAGGTATGAACGTTGGCATTTTGGTTATCCTGGAGTTCTGCAAACGAAGCTTTCTTCAACCGCATGATAGTTTAAAGAGATTAGAGTTTTGTCTGTGTTTACTTATAAACACTTCAGTGCTTTGGCTTTTAGTTTTGTTCTCTGTTAAACGCTTTGTAACTGTTGTCTTCTCTATTGCGGAGATGTAGCCACTCTGATCTCCTTTACTGTAAGTCAAAAGAGAAGTAACTTTATGGCAGCTGTATTTGTTTCTTAATTCCCTGGGAGCCCCATTCAAAATATGTGCCTCTATAGTCAGATAAAAGGAGTGTGATGGTCACATTCTTCTATCCTAATGGAGCAAAAATCAATTTACCTACCTGCTCTTGAGTTTTGCTAACCTTCTAAAGCTGATGATTCCACCAAGGGAAGGTCAAAAATTGGCCCCTGAAGGTTAGTTCTCGATGACACTGTGTTGTTTACCAAAAGATTGTATTTTTATTTTTTCTTAACAGATCTCATTTCCCCTGAAAAGGGAAGATTTGTAGAAACCGAAAAAGAGATTGACTGAAAGAAGTGAAATGGATTTTTTTCATTTTCTGTAAAGCTATGAAAACACAGGTAACAAGAAAGATTGCTCTTTAGCAGGGCTTCAGTGAGCAAATGGATTCACTTCCATGGTGATGTGAGGAGACAGACTCTTCAGAATTGTTCCAGGAGAACAAAAAACTAATTCATCAAAGTCATAATGCCACAGCTGTTACAACAATCTATCTCCCGCTGAATGCTAGCCAGCTAATTTTTGAGAAGTGACATTTTTCACAGTTTATTGTTTTCTCATCAACATGGCACCAACCACATCAAATATATTCACACAGTGATGTTGGCGTTGATGAATTAGCCATGTGCTTTCTATTTACGGATACAGGAGTTTCAATTTCTTCAGGAGAAATGAGAACTTTTAGGTAGAATGTAGGAGATTCCTCTTTGGTCTGTGTGTATGTTCCCCGTGTTCAAATACTTGTTAAGCTATGCTGGAATTCAGTAGCATAATGAAGTATTTTTGTGGAAAAAGGTAGTTCTGCCACCCTTCACAAGACTGTCTTTATGGCTGGGCGAAGCATATCGGGATAAGCACTTGAAGATCACAATTGCAATACAGTTAAGTTTTTAACAGCAGGCCGTTAGAATGTGCTGTGTCTCAACTCACTGTACCATATATGATTTGCCAAGATTAGGCAGATTCATTTTACAATTGTCTTTTTTTTTTTTTTTCCCTGAAGAATAAGTATCTGAGTATCAGTTAGGTATTTCATACATAGTCTACAGTAAACAATGTTAGTCAGTGGTAAATAATCTGTTTAAAATGAACCAAACCAAATCAGAGTCTGCATTACTCCATTCTTTACTATTACTTGAACTATACTGCTCTTACTCTTTCTGGGGTGAACAGTAGTTTCCCTTTTCAATAATTTGTCGTACGGATATGATTGTACAAATGTTGCAGATGCTGGTGAGATGTATAGGCCGCAAGGAGAAAAACAGGGTCTGTCTGGAAATAATCTTCTTGCTAGCCTGATGTAAGAAGACAACAAAGGTGCTTTACAGTTTGGGGTTCACAGTCATACTTGGCCCTTTTTTCCTATGTATTTGCGATGCGTGCAACATTGGCCATAAGAAATAGAAAGAAGTCTGCCTACAGTCTTTTAGAAGAGTTTGTTCCAGCTTAGATCTGCCCAGTTCTTTCTCACGGTTTTACATATATGTATATATTTAT
>NW_009609983.1:181821-219481 GCF_000690535.1 Cariama cristata
CAGATACTCAAAAATGCATCTGTACCGCAAGAAACTGCCTGTCAGATTTCCTGCATAAACTATAATAATAAAAAGTATCTCAGCAATTATTTTTCAGCTGTGAAATATGCTTTTTGAAAACCTGTGACTATAATTTTTCTTGCATAGAACTCTTTGTACTCCCTTATTGTTACCATATGCGGTGCTTTTTTTTGTAGTTCAACCACTCTCTGAATAGCCAAACTCAGAACAATTTTTCTTTCTCCAGATTGCTTACTTCTAGACATAACCAGTCCATCTTATAATTGCAAAGGAGTTATTAGAGTGCTCAGACTGCATGTAGGGCTCCCAGCTAGGAGTCTTGTAATCTAGAGTGATGTTGCTCCAAGGAAAAGTTTTGGAGACTGTACCTGGCATTTCTGGTTTATTTTGGAATCTTTAAAACTGTCCCTCCTCTTCCATCTTGTTCCGTTATTGATGATTTCCATTGTCTAATTTAGGTTAATATGAACACTAGAGCCGCTTCATGAAATTCATAGCTTCGGGTCACATGTCCTTCTGTTTCTTGAAATTCAAAGAAACCAAAAAGTATGAAAAAAAGCAAAGATTTTCTTTTCTGTAACAAGAACAGCAAAATATGTGTAAGATTCCTGCCAGTTCTGCTTGGCAGCTTACTGTTAACATTGGCTTACTGCTTTACCCGTGCATGCTGCGTATTTCTCTGTACTGAAGACACTAAACTTGACAGATGGTTAAAAGTATAAATTGGAATAACTTTGGTTACCTTTATCCTCATGAACTAAAGTCTCAACACTGAGAGCCTAGTCTAGGCATGGTGTAGCTTTTCTGGCTGATGGACGTGTAGTGGTGGTGCTATTATTAATTCTCCAGGTTTTATCAGGACCTTGCTTCTGAGTCTGTTCTGTGCTTCTAGGGTATGCTTTGAGATCCTTGTTGGCTTGATAAAGGCAATTCTGTAGGAGTTTTTGATGAAAGAGTTAATACATGGCTTGCAACCAAATAAGAGATTCCTGGAATGACAGGACAAAGCTATTAAGGGCTTAAGAATGCACTTTTTTCTTTCTTTCTTCTTATTTTATTTTTTTTTTTTGACAACTGAGTGCCAAATTACACTCTTATTAAAGTCAATGTGAAAACTCACTTTTAATTCAGTGCAACTACAAACTGAGTCCAGAAAATACTTGTATGCTGGCCAACTTCAGCTATGCCATTTTTATGTCTCACTAGCTTTATTTGTTGGGCCAACAACACCGGCCATCAGAAATGTTGAAATAACTTTGGCCACTTATTTGTACAAGGAAGTTTCAGTAAATTGAAACACAATCTAGCATGGTGTTAACTGGGGCTCTGTTCAGTTTTCTGTGTTCGTGTGTCTCTATCAGAGATACAGATGTTTTTGTATTAATTTTGTGTATGCAGAGCATTTCAGATACCTATGGCCTGCACTCATAGAGAATTTTTTCCAAAATACTTGGTTTCACACTGAATAATTAGGAAAAGCAGTGAGTCGTCAAAGTTTGAGGAATCATTACACATTTGGAGGTGATAATGGTCCTGCTTGTAATTTATTTCTACACAAAACTAGAATTGGAGTAATTTGCAATGTCAATTTTTTTCCTCATTCTTTCCACAGAGAATGTGTTTGCAATAAATACATTTCTCTGCATGCTTCCAATGAATATAAACCTACCAACATTATGCACTGTTAAAATATATCAATCCATTTTATTTAAAAACAGAACCTCAAAAAGCTTCCTTTAGATAGAGGGTGGTCTGCAGTTTATAAAGAAGAAATGATGTCTGTTTTCTGTTTACTATGTACCTCTGGTTCACAACTCAGTCTTCTGATGAGTAGTCCTCAAATGAGAAGGGTCGCTGAAAGGTGACTGGAGAAGTTAAGAGTAAGAAGATAATCCATACCTTCCTCTTTTCCTTCCCTTGGAAGATTCTTTTATCACATAGTGAATTTCAACATGTGATATCTTTTCTTATCTTCACTTTTCACTCAGAATTTTCTGAAGAAATGAATATGGCATTAAAGCTGCCTAAAGTAATAATACTGGCTGCCTTTTTGGTAGGAACACTCTAAAGGTTTCTGATGCATTTGCTTACATATGCAACTTCTAACTATAATCCCTAAAATCCTTAAAATATTTACCTCCAGAGTAACTCATATGTAGAAAGATACTGCCTAAATATAAAACCACCAATTTTGTGTATCTGACTAAAAATATCTTTCTTTGAGAAACATTATATTTACAGTATTCTTGAGGAGTGGAAGCTACTTTTCACAAAACCAGACCAAAATTGCACTCATACTCCCCTTCCTCCCATCTATTCCATATTAGGGTTATTAGATAGGTAGTTAGGGCTAAGGAAATAGTTGGGTATTTGGGAAAAAAGTCTACCGTTCCAACATCTTTGCTTTTGAGGATCTTGGAAAAAAGTGTATGTAATACCATAATTAAATATCCAGTGATACATACATTTAAAAATGGTAGTGGAAACCTAGAAAGGAAATGCATAGTCCAGAACAAACTTTTTCAATATCACCTGTAGTATCTACAGTAAGCAAACAAATAGTTAGTGTACGTGTCTGTTGTATAAACCTACTAGTTCTCTCTCATGATGCATTTTCTTGTCTAGTTTTCTAAAATGATTTGCGGGGATTATGTTATAGAAGACCATGTATTTGGTACTTCTCAAAAATTAATTGCTAATCTGTAGTAGCAGTTATTTAGAGAACAAAGCAGAAAGTAGTTTGAACTATCTAGTGCACAGCTCTGGAAACAATCAAGTTTAATTCAAAGACAGACTGTACTTTGAAGTCTTTCTTTCAAAATGAGTGAAAATGTCTTTGAGTATCCCGTGAGACTTCCACTACGATCATGTAATGAATTTCAATAAATGTGGTCATACATAGGATTTTTCTCAGTGCATCCTGAAGCAGCCTTATGTACTATCTCTGCTCATCTTTCTCACCCAGGCTGTATCAGTTGCGGAAATTAAGATTGTTTCCATTTTTGAAAAGTGTTTTTTCTCTCTCTTTCCAACACTAGACAGAATTGAGGAAAGAAGGAAATTACTGTGTTTTACTTTTAATGATTTAGTACTGTTATAATGAAAGAATATTATTCATTTTCACAGTGATGACCTCTTATCTTCAGAGAGAATTCTTTTTCTCCTGTAAGGCAGTATGTCTCAAGCAAATTTCTCTTTCTTCTCCTATTCTATAAAGCAAATCCCAGAAGACTTTCCCAGACTTCAGACCAAACAGTCCTGGGAACGGAATCACAGGGGAAATTCCTATTATTTTCTGTTATGAGCAGGTGCTTCTCTTCAGCCTACTGGGAGTTTCTGATCCTTCTTTGCTGAGACTCTTCAAGATGCTACATATAGTCTTTGAATTCAAGTGCAGGAGCTATGTAGCATGGATAAAGAGCAGGCAAAAATTTAACAGTAGTTAAAACACCTATCGTTGTAAGGGAGCACAAATAGTATTTCTTTTTCCTGTGAAACAGTGCATGTATGCAAAATAGAAGCACTGCTACGGCTGCAAGAGTTGTTGGCTGGTTCCTCTAAGCCAACAGTGACCCTTTAATGAATTTTCCTTCTACAAATAATTGCATAATTCTTTTGTGTATTCATTCATCGTAAGAATAATTAAATCTTTTGGGCTAAGCTTGCAACAGACCAAACAGTTAAATTTAGCTGCTGGCCCAGACAGCCCTCTGGGGAACTTTATATACTTACCATGACCTTACTGTTACGTGTTTTAACTGGTAATATCTGTAGTTTTCTTTCTAGAAGTAAATGTATCCATTGCCAGGGTTCAGCTCAACCTTCGTTTTTGCACCTGCAACAGACTGTGTGTGTAAATATTACTAGATAAATATCCTGCAGTACAGTGCTAGAAAAATCTGGGAGAGCTAATAATTTGCAGACTTTCCTTGATTTTGGGGGTGTATAGCACCATATTTAGAAATTTGCTAAATAACTGTGAGAAAATTAGTAAGTGCTGTATAAGTGCTGTATGTGTGCTGCATGTGTGGGATCAACAGACATCAAGGAAGAATAATAATAAAAGTTGTCCTGTTAATGTACTGGGAAGTGTTGCTTGCTTTATTGGGTGCCAGGGAAGAACTATTCAGAGATAACATCTGAAAGATACTGTAGGTCATCCCAACCATCAAACACTTTCCTAGAGCATCAGCACTTAAAAGAGGTATTGGCCATGCAGATGCCCAAGATGCTGGTGACCCACTTTACACTCTCAGCATGACATCTACTCCTGATGTGACAGGAAACCACAGTAAGAGCTGGAGGGCAAGTGAGGGAAGGGGATTTATTCCTGTAGGGCTTCCCAGACACGGTAACTTGTTATTGGATCTGACAAGTAGGTTAGTGCACAGGCTTCTTGGGAAGCCAATGATGTACCAAACCCATGAGTATCACAGTATGTACATCCAACTGATGTCCTCTTTCATACTAAGTATGTCTGGAATTTTTGGCAGAGTCTTTTTGGGCAGAGTCCATGGTCCAGGCTGGCAGAGGACAGATAGCTAGAGAACCTACTAGATTGATATGGCATCACTTTTTCATAGTGTTTATTAATTTCTTGATAGCTGTTCGAACTCACTTATTCATATGGTCGTGGTACCTATCAGTAACAGGGCAGAAGGCAGGAATACTACGCAGGAATACTCAGCAGAACCCCTGCAGACCTGATTTAGACTAAAGCTGAAGTAGTACACAGAAAGGGGGCAAAAAGCAGCAAAGATAAAATGGATCAACATAAACCCAGTAAATATGTTATGTGCTGTCTTCTCAGCACCAGTGATCCAAATCAGGCAGTGTGAGCAATTGGTCCTAAGGGGCCATATGCTTCGGGAAGGCAGGCTCGAGAGAGGGCCTGTGAAGCTCTGGGGGGAAAGTCTGGCTCCAGTGCCAGCATTTAAGAGAAAACTTCTCTCCAGCAGACATAAACTAGTGTCCCTTTCGCATGGGACAAACGCCTAAGAGCTCACAGTTTCAGCCTAAAAGAGGAATTTAATGATAGAAACAACTTCCAAACTCTTATTCTAATGTCAGTGAAAGGTACCTTAACTGTTCATTTGTCAGAAGACATAGCAATTAAATACCAAATTTAAAATTAATCCAACTTTCGCTAGCCCTCTTCTCTCTCCTCTGATCACCTAAACGTGCAGTTGATACAGAACCAGTTGCTGAATTACAACAGTGTTACATCCATATGAAATCCTTTCTAGAATTTGCATCCATACAACTAGAATCAACCTCTGGACTCTGAAGGAAAGAAGTAACTTGTAAAGTATCAGCGAGGGTGATTCCATGTTTCCCAAGGGGAAAAAAAAAAAAAAAAAGAAAGCAGGATAAGGCACAGGACTTATTGGCCAAAGTATAGGCAGAAATCTTTAGTACCTCAGTGAACTGCGTGAGCTGATTAACCATCATTATTATAATGTTAATTTAAATACAGATTAGTTGTGAGATTTTAAGTGTTTGCTCTTTAAATCTTGCAACCATGTGATAAGAGCATTTGGTAAACAGGCTACCTATTCTGTTCTCTTGGTTATTTAAAGAAAATACCCAAGTCAGATGCATTATTTCATATGTTTGGCTATGTTGTGCCACTGTGATCTGCCAAACTAACAATTCCTTCATTGCATGTTGAACCTGTCTTTTATTAAACACCGCTTATTGTCTGGCTACTTCCCACCATGCTGTTTTTATTAATTTTGTCTTAGGTCTGCTGCTTTTGTTGTTTCTTTTCTGTGCCTTCATTCTCAAAATGTCTTTAAGATATTGCATTTAACTGCTGACGTAGTTATTCATCTTCTAAAGCCTGCAGTATTCCCCAAGTCTGTATATTTTTCCTCATCTTCAGTGTTCCTCTGATTTAACTGTTCCATTTTGTTTTGTTTTGACTTTTGATTATCCCAGGGTCCGATTGGTATGGATGGAAAGCTGGTAGGTGATTTGTTCAAAACCAGTGCACTTTAGGTCTTGCACATACTCCCTCTTTGCTTTTTTTTAATTACTCGTGCTGAAATGTGTATTAATCGCATATTGGCTTCCTTTGCCCAAACTTATTTCAACCTCAGTAGCAGAGATTTTTAACAGAGCGCCGAAAAGCTGCTTCAGTCTTTTGTGTCTATCCAAGGAAATGGAGGTTGGCCATGCTACTCTTCCTTCCTTACCATTTTCTGTCCAGGTTAGATTGGAAGACAGCAGTTCCTACTTGGGTGCTCTGTCCAGAGAACCCTCCGCAAAGTAGTTTGCTGGTGCCTTTCCAACAGCAGGATATTATTTTTGACCACATGTCTGTGACTCTTGCTGGTTTCCTTTTTCCACAGGTTCTTCATTTTTGTGTTGTAATTTCTCTACCTGGATTTGGGCTGATTAGATCTGAGTAGCCCCATGTCTCATTTTAAATGCATTTCCATGCTATCCTAAATATTTAGGGAGATGCAACTTGAATTAAGTTAGAAATAACCTTTAATTTTATACAATGCCTTTGTAAATACATTTGTGTTTGTGTATATGTTTGTATATCTATATGTTTGGATGTATGAGCCTGGAAGTTTATGTTCCCAGCTCTTTAAAGATTAAAATCATGCAAAAGATGTGAAAATTCAGTTTCTGCAGTTTCTCAGGCTAGTGGTTTTGCTCCCTCTCTCCTTCTCCTTTTCCAGGACAGCCCTTTTCTCTGCTACCCTGAATACATCTTTTCTGTCCTTTCATTTGCTACAAGCCCCATTTCCTTTGCAAGCTCCACTTGTTAACTTGCAGTCTCAGCTTCCATTTTCTTCTCTTAAGACTTTTCCTGTGTCCCTTGAGGTCTCTTTCTACTGTTAAGTAACTTCTCTGCAATGTTTGCAGCCTTCAGTCAATAGACTTTTACTTTAATCTCCTCTTTTAGCAGATCGATAGTTTACCTGTTGACTTCAGCTAGACCTGGCTAGACCACATATCTTTTCTTTTTCTTTTAGTATCATTTACTTATCAGCAGCTAATATTAGGTTAAATTGGTAGGAAGGGATTAACTACCAACCATAGAAGACCTTCCATAATGGTAATTAAAATAGGCTGCCAAACGTAAGCCCTTTCTTTCCTGCAAAATAATGTATTAGGTCAACAAACAGGAATATAGAAGGGAAAATTGTTCTGAAGATTTTGCTGAAACCATGACATATTACGCAGCTATGCCCACTATAGTAATGCAGATTTTTTTTTTAAAAAAAAGCAGCAATCAGTAGTGGATAATCAAATAGATGAACGACGATTCAGAGGTTCAAATCAGCAGCCCACTAAAATACACCTGATCAATTATTGGTATTGAGATTGATCTGTAAATGTGTGCAAAGAACAGTAGCCAGTTGGTAGCTGCAATCATTGAATCAATTTTAGAGTGTGTAACATATTTGGATAAGGAGATGTTCATTAGAAAATAATCGGAGTAATGCTGACTTTTCAGTCTTGAAGAGTATTTTCACCCAAACTTCAGAGAAATACTTCCAGCTGAAACATTTTAATCTGCAAGTAATATACATTGGGAACATCGCTGCATCCTCTGGTTAGTGTCACTTAGTGAATCGTTAGTGAAGAGGGAGAATTACACTGTAACTGCAGTGACTAGTAGGGCAAGGAGTATCTAAGAGCATAAAAAAAAAAATCAAAGGATTAGGAACAACTGAAAAAAAAAAAAAAAGAAAATAATTACCTTCCCTAAGGCAAAGTTCCTTCCATGTTCAAGGAGCTCATAGCCAAGAGGATAAAAAAATCTTACCATGAGTACTTTTGTATTCAGCATCCGCATTTACAGTTAAATGCAGGATAATTGCAGTATTGACAGCATATATAAATGAAGAGTAATGCAAGTATTACATTCCCCATTATTTCATAGAATTCTGTGTCACCATGAAAAACAATTGTCCTGTAAAAATTCCATTTCCAGCTTTCCTCTCTCTGTATTGCAGACCTGATAAAAGAGTAATTACAATGCACAATAACAAAAAGGCAAACTGGTAATGCTGTTGAGACTGAGAGTAGAAGACACTTTCATGGGAGCATGATTTCCATCCCTGACATTCAATTCAGGGTGTGTTTGTGTTATGTGTGTATGTCCCCTATATCATACGTACAGCATGTGCCATGTGGGCACTTAGTAACCTATATGTCTAAGTTAGATTGAAGAAAAAAGTGTCAGTTTTCAAATCTTTTTGCTTGAATATATATATGTATTCTGTTTATTTGCTGTCTACTGCTTTAAATCAACATTTTATTGAAAATTTTTGGTAATTTCAGACTTTCATTGAAGTGTGGGTTTTTTTAATACACGTCTTGGAGACATTCTTTAAAGATTTGTTCAAAATGTATTGCAAATTTATATATACCTGTGAGACAAATGTATTGTGAGTTTGTATATAAAAGTTTGCATGCATAGGTCTGTTTAGTTAATTTATACGAATTTATTGTACAGACTGCCCAATACTGCATTAGTAAGCAATTCCTGATGATTTTAGGATCAGGTATAGCATATAATATTAAAACCTGTTGTGATGGGAAGATTGAGGTAAAGGCTGTGTGCTGAGGAGTCCCGATCGTATTCATTAACTCAGCGTGATGTGTAACTTCATAGAACTGAGCAATTCAGAAAACTTTACTTCGTATTAGAAGTGGCAAACCTCAGACAGGGTTTTTTGTCTGAAAACCTCGATAGCGCAGTGTTGTTGTAAGGAACTGATACAAAACTGCAGCGTCTACCACAAGGAATGCTTTAGGCTGCCTTCAGTGTAGGGATTAGATAGCCACAATAATTCTGTATTTTACCACGACTCCTCTGTAACATTATTTCCAATGTTTCTTTTTTTTTCTTTTTAAAAAATCTTTAAAAACTTGCATGTGAATTAAAATATTTTTTTCTTGTTTTTAAGTTAGCACAAAAAAATCTTATTAGTTACAAAAAAACCCCATTTTTCTTCAGCTGCTCTTCTTGTAGATAAGGGTTACCAGTTGAAACGCATTCTCCTCCCACCTCCTTAAAAATCACACAGAATCGCAGGATGGTTGAAGTTGGAAGGGAGCTCTGGAGGTCGTCTGGTCTAGATGGACCATGTCCAGAGGCTTTTGAATATCTCTGAGGATGGAGACTCCACAATCTCCTTGGGCAACCTGTGCCAGGGCTTGGTTACCCTCGCAGTAAAAAAGTGTTTCCTGATGTTTAGATGGAGAAGTTTCCACTCTGTGTAGCAGGACCTTCTAGCTAGGGTAAAGGGGTTTTATAAGAGTTATAAGAAGTCTCCATGCTCAGTTTCTTTCAAGAAAAGGAAATGTAGTTTGAATTCAACTGAAATATTATTGAAGTGTCCTAAACCCCTGGAAGCTAAGCTAGTCCTAGGAGTTTAAGAAATTCTCTCTTTATAGGGAGAAATACGTAAATATTTGTCTCTGTCCTACAGTGTGAGCTGATCGTCTGGGTGGTTGTAGTTCATAGTCCCAGCAACTATACCATTTCGTAACATAATTCTGCTTCATGCAAACAATTTGTAATGAGTGGGCTAAAATAACTAATGACTTTCAGTGGCTTTCCTAAGCTAAGGACCTTAGTGATAGGAAGTCTGCTCTGTAAGGGCTTGCAGCACCAAGAGGTGCATACAACTCCTCGGTGTGCAAAGGGTGCCTCTCCACTTGTCCGGGGTGGTCCAAAGGTGATGTTGATAAATAAGGGAGAGGAAATGTATCAGCTGCCTCTTGGGCTGACTGACAAGGGTTCCTCTATTGCTGACTTGCTGATTTAAATATTGGTTTATACTTGCCTAAAACTGTGGTGCTTCCAGCAATGGCAAAAAGACTATTGTTTGCCCAGCAATGTGCTCCTCCGGTTTTCAGACTTTGTTCAGTCAACAGGCAGTAATTAGCACCTCCCTGAAACAGGGGGGTGAGCCATAAAAGAGAAAAGGGACTCAATACCTGCTTCTAAATCAGCTCAGCATCTGTGGATTCTTTCTCACTTGAGAATAATTAAATCAGGTCTTTCTGTCATTTCTAAATTGTTCTGGCTATCTAAAGTATGAAGATTCTCAAATGCAGGTTCAATGATGTGTTATTGTAATTTCTTTCTGGAATCAGTAAATTGCAAGAAAGTTCATCAGTTTGAATTAAAACATTCAAATTCAATATAGACTTAAGGGTCCAGAACCTGATTTCAATACAGTTACTGGACTTTTTGTTACCTCCTTATTAAGGAGTACTGTAACTATTTGCTACTCTTTACGGAGTTAATCCTTGTCATAACTTTCCATAACCTTATCTTTTTCTTGTTTTTCAGGGTCAGCCTGGTCCTCAAGTAAGTGCCATCTTATTTTCCTCCATAAGTTAAAGTTAAATACAGGGCCTACCAAACTCAGGTTATCTACAAAGTATTTTGATATTATTTTTTTTTTTTTTAATCCTACTGTAATAAGCTAGAAACTGGTAAACATTGCATAATTCAGTAAGGCAAATATTTCCCAAGAGAGAAACATGGGGCCCCCATATGGTTGTCTGAGTTCCCTCAGCTGTTTGACCAGATGGTGGGGTTAACAACATAGTACTGAATAAAGCAAATCTCCTAACTATGGCTTGAAACTTTGCCACCTAACTTTAAAGCAAGATAAAATACCTTAGCAAATGTGTAGCAAATGTAACACTTCAACTGCTTATTAATCACATGCTAATAATGTTGCTATAATCCAGGCAGCCCTCAGTTATTTTAAATATTGCACTGCTAGCTATTTTGATTAATTATATACACTGCTTTGAATTACTTCTGCTTTATTTAAGAATAGTAGAAGTTTGTCTTGTGAGCTGTAATTGAAGCCGTGGAAATCTAGGGACCTAACTTCAGTTCTAAGGTAGAAATAGACCAGCAGAAAGGAAACATTAGGTATAGCAAAAATTAAATGTAAATTGTTTGAGTTAGAGTGGTATAGAAATGTGGAACAGCAAGGAAATTGGGGGGGGGGGGGGGGGAAGCCAATATCAAAACCAAACTTAGTGAAATCAGTTGAAAAACTCTACTCAGGATGTGTTCTGGGAAGTAAACTCTGGTCTGTGGGACCATCTTAGCACAAGTGAGTTGCCTGAACCGGGATTTCTTTGAGAGCCTTATATATTTCAGAATCATAATTGAAAGCTTTCCAGCCTTATTGACAGATAATTTTTTTTCAAGTTAAGGTTTTCTTTATGGGAAGCAAGCATTTTCCTCAGATTTTTTTTTTGTTTTTTTCTAATCATCACTTTCTGTTGACAGTTTGTGTTACAAACCCTCATCCCACTCAGTTGGAATGCCTTGTATCCTTGCAGTGCCAGGCTCCATTTAATAGTATAAGTAGACTGTATGATACTGGAAATAACCACCCCCCTATAGCACTTCTGTTTCACAGTAGGCTCTTGATATGTGGCCTACACAGAGAGGTATCTTCAGCCTCTGTGCTGCTGGGGGTCAGTGAAGAGAGAGATTGTAATTCTGTGTGGCACTCTTGCTCTGAACAAGCTCTGTCGAGGACCAGCGGCTCTTACTGGCGCCTATGGGCTGCCCTCCAGTTGATGTTGACTTGTGCTATCACCCGTGTCTTTTCCCTCTGGGTTTGGACCCCCACATCCAACATTTCAGTTGCTTGGCGAGTGTCTCTTGCTTAATGCTTGTAAACAGCTTCTCAATCTTGGAGTTCGTATCTCTACATGAAATGCCCTGAGGTAGCTGTAACGATGGAGATGGCAGCATTCAGCGCTGTTTCAAGGGCAGAGAGGCAGAGAAATCTTGTCATGATTGCAAGAGATGTGGGGCTCAAACCATAGGGAAAAACTCTCTAAAAATCCAAACCCCCCCAATTGTATTAACTTCTCTGTGCTCTGAATGATTATACAGAAAACAGGTACAAGGTACTAGGACCCACAAGACTGAGGATGAGAATTCTCACATCCTAACTTTGGCAGTTCCTCCCAGTGGAAACGCTCATCTCTGTGCTATTGCCATTGTTCTGAGCAACACTTGTCATTATTCTTAATACTGCCTTTTTCTCCTTTTCAGCTCAAGGTGCTGTTATTGTGGCAGAGGGATATATATGTACTCAGTAATTTTGACTGGCTGATTGAGTCCAGGAATAATTCTTGCAAGGAAGGAAGTCATAGAGTATGAGGAAGTCGTAACGGCATGGGACAATCAGAGTGGGATTCAGCTTTAGATCAAGATGCCTAAACCTACAAGCTTGTGTGTAGGTGTTGACATGTGAGGAGCACTTAGTCAGTGAAGGTCGAGCCAATACCCAGTGCACCTCTTCAGCTCATTGTAAACTCCTAGGGCTCAATTACGTTGCCCGCATACAGGCGTTTGTTGCTGCATGAGATGATCCAGCGTCTCTGGCCTAGCCTCTGGCTGTTGTATGTACAAGGGCTGGAGTCTGTGTCGAACCATTGTTTTATCTGTCAGTCATGGGCAGCTGTCTTGGACACCTAGGGAACCTCTCGCATGACACTAGCTGCACACGTTGGTGCCTCTTGATTCTGGATTCTGATTGTAGGCACTTATTGAATCGACTAACCATTCTGCTGACTTGCTTTCCAGTCTCTGTTGACATCTACGTGTCTTAGGCAACTATATGTAGACTGTACATTTAGATGTCTTTCCTCTTAAACGGAAACCCAGATCCAGATAACTTCGTGAGACAGCATTTAAAAAATATTGAAAACTGTGGTTGAAAATCTCAAGGCTTTTAAAAATTATTTTAAAAAGTATCAATAGAAAACAGAATCTGTTCACATACAGATAAGTCAACCCCCCTCAGTTTCTCACTAAAAAACTGCAGAAATTTCAGCCACCCTTGATTGTCAGTAATTTCCCCAGTCTTAACTGTGTCTATGAGAAATGCGAAATGAAAAATATTGGTGGGTTTGGTTAGTAACTGAAGGCTTCCTGGATTCAAATATCAGAATTGCTATGCTGACAAAAGAAGCATTTAGAAAGTTTTTGATGTCACAGCCATGTAAGTCCACACTAAGATCAAAGATAAATTCTAATCCTTTTTACACTCAGTGTTTTATTAACACCTATTCTTTTTTGCTATGATTTTCAAAAAGTACACGCTAAATTCACCCAACTCGTACGTAATTACAGGGTACAAACATAAGTTCATAACAGATCAGTGACACCTCCTATCTTCAAAAATACATTGCAGAGGATAATTTTGCTTCATATTTTCTTGTTTTAAGTAAAAAGAAGCTTTATTACAACCCACAAGCATTTTTTCAGAAAAAACTTCTGGTTTGGTTGTATCTATGAAAGGTAAAGACCATAGTCAATAGCTAAAGAATTTCTAGTATAACTTTAAAAAAATAAAGTACCTTCTTATGATTTTGGTTTTCTGTTAAAAAGAAAGCTGTTTCAAATACCACGTAAACTGAGTTTCTTTGTAGAAGAGCAAGTAATAATTTAATAGTTTTGCTGAAACTTAAATTCTGGCTTTTGAGTGACCTCAAAGAATACCTGCTTTTTCTTGTTTAGACTGTAAATATGTATTTAGCTTAACTTGTACCAGAAAGGTTTATTTTCCCAATAAATCTATACAACCAAATTCTGCCCATACATCTCCTGTTTAAAATAATGCAAGTATTCATGTTTGTCAAAGAACAGACTTTAGCTTCTAGTCTAGAGTTAATTCCATAAGGAATGTCCTATCTGAGTAAAGAGAGAAGGCTTGTTATTTTTAACTTTTTTTGTTGTTTAGCAGTAAATTTCATACGAATATTAGAAAACAGTGCATTTAGTGTTATGGCGAAGGAAGATAAAGTGATCCTTTACGAAATCCCACTGAACTAAAACTATTAACAGTTATAAATGTGGGGCAGGGCGGTGTTTCGGTGTGACTTTGTCTCAGTCAGCCAACTGTTTTCTTCTTCGGGCCAATATCCTCTCCCTGGCCTATCTCTAGTGCGACATACTATATATATGATATAGCAGCCCCACAGATGCTTCTCCCTTCTTTTTGGCAGCCATTCAAATCTGCATTAGAAATGGGCAAAATACTAATGATTGATACTTGCTTTCATGAGAGTCTTGTTTTCCTGTATGTGAAACGTCTGTGGAAGTGATGTTATTTCAGTCTGAAATTTTCCAGTGTTGTGTGCATGATAAAGGGTTACCATAGCAATTCGGGTGACAAATCTATGCGTGTGCCTTTTTCACTGTCAAGCTTCAGGGTATGTGACTGGAGTATTTTTAATTTCTGATGGCAGAGATTCTGATTCATGGTTAGACAGGCTATTACTGGCTTGTGCCGTCAACAGAGCTGGTGGGAACCATTTTAACTTTTAGTTTTCTGGGGTTTTGTCAAGGACTGAGAAAAATAGCCAGCAGGAGATAGGCCATAGTTTTGAGCTGGTTTGGATGGCAGCAGTCTATGTTAAGAGATTTGATTACCACTTCCTAGAGAACACTGTGATGGTAGGGAGAATCCTAGACCTTAGGAAAGAGTTGAGTATCTGACAGGCAGGAAGGATGGGAAAGGGGCTGGGTAAAGAAAATGTATTTCAAGTCCTGCTGAGTTTCCGTTTGTTTTGGTAGTTTAGTTAGCCATCTGCATTCCAAGACTCGTTAAATATTCCTCTCAGTTAGCACATGCCATTCAATACTGGGACAGTTGATAAGATCAAGTGATCATGTATGTGTCTTGATGGATATTTCAAGCTATAGGCAAGGTACATAATATGTCTATGTATGGTCTCTGCCTGTCAGACCCTTAGAGTTCTGACAGGTATTTCTTTTGTTCTGATCACCGTAAATTGAGGTGTAAGCTTCATGATGTTCCTCGTTCCCAGCAGTTTACCTTTAGGAATGCCTTGAGTCTTTCTACTTGTGTGGAGAGTGGGGTGAGGAGGCAAGAAGTACACTTGCAAGGGACAGAATCAGTGTAAGGCTGGAGAAATGGTTCATCACCTTGAGGTACACAGTGCCGTAAAGTTGCTGCTCCCAAGAGAAGCCCAGTGGTTGTATCCAGGCCCTCAGCTCTTCAGACTCCAGAGAATGATCTTGTGGGGAGATTCTCCTTCGAGCAGCTGATACCCTAAGCTCCTTGGTAAACTTCTGATCCTAGGATGGCTCAGTTGGGATAGGCAAATGCTAGGCTGCTTTTGAATTAGGAGTTGCAGGTCAGATTTTGCTGTCAAATTTTAACAACCAGTTTGTTAACAAAGAACAGGTACAGTCACTTAAATTTTTGTTTTCTAGTCGAATATGGAGTGATGTTATCTTTGGTTTATATATTTGTGTGGGTCCCCACACTTTTTCAGGATGCCGTCAGGCCATTATTTCAGTCTAGGTTATGAAATTCCTTCAATAAATCTTGTGCGTCTTAGTTTCTTCTTAATTCCTTACGTAAAACTGCGTTTACTTATATAGAAATCAGAATGAGTTAGAAGGTGGTGTAAATTCATGGGAGGACACACTCTGTTACTGTGATCTTGCATTTAAAGGGAGTCAAATATCATTTTGCATCTAAAGATTTGGCTTTGGTTTTTTGTTTCTTCTGAAGCATCTTCACTAACATGTAAACAGTGGAAAGAGCGACTGTATCGCCCATGTTCTTCCCTAGGCGTTACTGATGTCGGGGGGTGTTGAATACTGAACCTCAACATCATGTGGCGACACGTACTATAAATGAATGAGGAAATGTGTTTTCAAAGGGGAATGAATGGTTTGTTAGGCTTTGATATAGAGGGACAAGTGCTGAAAGAGAATAAATAACAGGTTTATTTGTCTTTTGAAAAAAATTCTTCCTGAATGGGTTTAAAACATTTGTAGTTTTTAAGTTTTCATATGCACACCACACATTTCCTCCCAACTACTGTCACCAAGTCCAAACTAATTAGTTATATCTGTGTAAATGAAAATAAGAATAGGCTTAGCCTGAGAGTTTGGGCTCAGAGACAGCAGTAGGAATAGATTAATGTAGTGTCTTTTAAAAAATCATTAGTCTCATCTAATAGACAGGTAGACATAGGAAGACAGCCAAACGCAGCGTGTAAAGGTCTGTTTCTCACTTGCATCTGTACCAATAACAAGGCCAAATACTTGATCCCATTGCTGCTAATAACAATTTACTGTCAATTTTGAGAGCAAAAATTAATCTTAAGTGAGGGCATCACAAAAATAAACAAGCACGTACTAAGTTTCATATGTATTTAGCAGGTAGAACTTTACCATTTTCTTATCAGCTTGTAATAGAATTTCTGAACACTATTGAAATTGTGTGATCCTTTTCATAAACACTCAGCCCGTATTGACTTGTGAACATGAAGAAACAAATGCCATCATCATGGCTTTTCATTTTGTCAGTTGCCAAACTGAACCACATCAGAGAATGTAGGAAGATAAATCATGCTCAAAACTTCTTGTTTACTGTCTGATGTGTACATAGATGTTTATGACACAAGGGATGCGAGAGATGTATCTTCTCAGAAGGAGTTATCGTATTTAATTGTTTTAAAGTATATTGCTTTCTCAGCTTTGTATGTAATAAAGCAAAAGTTAATTTTGTTACAAGGAGTCGACAACAAGCACTTTTAAAATATAAACCACTTCCGTTTCCCCTGGTAGGCTTATGTACCTGTGTAAAACAGGACAGCTGTGAATGTTAAGTGCTTTTTCGGCTGAGCAGACAGCATCAGTGCAAATCAGAGGATTCTTTGCTTTGTGAAGAAGAGAGCGCAGAATTGGAGATTTACAGGCAAATTGTGCTGGACTATCGGTTGTACCGAGACTAAGGAAGCACCACACATAATTTTAAAAGGCTGAGGGGAGTAAGTTCTAGGCATCAACAAGCAAAATTCTTGTAGCATTGGATATTGTGCTCTGCTTCCAACATGTTTTTTGACTTGTCTTTTCCTACCCTTTTGTCAGGATTTGTGAAGGAGCTTCTAATGGCAGTTCAATGACTTCCCTATAGTACCCTGCTAAGTGATTTTAGCCAGGGATAATGAGACTTCTTAGAGCTTTGTTCATCTAATGTCAGACACCCAAAGCAGAGGCCAGACTCCTATACCAACTGTGCTGCAGTGCTCTTTTACCTACTCTGATAGGCGTGGTTTTGAGTTACAATTTCAGTAACTATCTCTAGCAATCTTGTGCTGAAATAGCAAGATCTTCAAATGTTCCACAGCATTTCCTGGAAGTAGTAATTTACTTCTGATTTTCTGATCTCATTCAGAAAAATATCAGATTTGAAATCTGTTAATTTAACAATTACCAATTCAATCTAGGTTTTGATTTTCTACAAACACAAAAATAAGAATATTCATTGCGCAAAATTCTGTGGAAAGGGCTCTTCATGCAAGGTAAGAGCTCTGGATGCCCTCATAAAATAAGTTCTGTTGTTATGAAGCCAGCTTCTTTTAATAAACCTGAAGATCTCCCTCCAGTGTAGCTGTATGCTACATAGATGAAGCTTGGAAGATGGATTCTTGGAGCACTTTAAGTCATTTGGCCCAAAACTTCTAGAAGATGATCCCCTCATTTCATAGTTCACATAGTGACCATTTATGGTACTGTTACTCTGAAAAACCAAGTGCTAGAATAAAAAAAAAAAAAAAACTAGTATATAAAACTCCAAAAGAAAACATGAAGGACAGCTTTCTGTTTGTAGGATGTTACCAACTTTTCTTCGTGGTGACATCATTAATTTCTGAGAAGAATTGTTTGAGTTTTTTTTAATAAAATAAACATGAAGGTCTGCTTCACTCATTACATATGCTAGCATAAGTGTTATGGGCAACCACACATTAGCATTCCACCTATTCATCTAGAAGTTGCAGCTGTCACCAGGGCATACCAGATCTTCTAACAGCAAGTGAAGAACTGTGAAGCAAAAATTACTTGTAAGCCTTAATTCGGAATTGCATTACTTAGCTTAACAGAGTACATATGAGTACAAAAAAAGCAGTTGCAAGCCTAGTACTCGGTTCCGTTATGAGATGTCCAAAGAGTTGTCAAAATATAATTAAGAACTCTGAAATATTTCTCGTACTCCTAAATCATTTCTTTATCAAATGACCTTTGTATTTTCTCCATCCTATTCTACAGACGGCAGAAATACGCTAGTGTGTTCTGTGTTTTATTAGGAATTATGTCAAAGCAAAGCATTGCACTGTGTTCAGGAATATTATATAGTATTTTACTATCCTGCTGCACATGTTTTTAATTCGATATTAAACTCCTACTGGCTTATTGTTTTTAGTGATCCTCACGCTGTATTTCAGCTTTGAATTCCAGTTCAATTTTTTGCAGCTCCCAGTAGTTCCATTAGCTTAAAAAAAAAAAAAAAAAAAAAATAAAGAGATATAAAAATGTGTATTTCATCAAGCTTAAGGTGACTTAAAGATAACACTGTGATATCTAAGACCTTAGTCTTTCACAGGGTTTTCAGTAATGGGTGGGTTTTCAAAATATCAGTGTTTCCTTGATCACCCATTATCAGTCCAGAGCCCTGGCAACTTTCTGTGGTGGAAGCTTGGAAGTCCTGCAAACTAGAGCAGACCTGGGAGATTTGGATCTGAATTTGTCAGATGGAAGCTTCAAAATTTGTCTTTTCCATTCTAAAGTGACGCTTTTGTCAACTGAAATTTGACTTCAAGTAACCTTATATGTTGGCGGAAATGCTTCACGTTCTTTATATTGAATTGGTGCTGGAACGAAGAGCTGTGATGTTGTGCTCTTCTTTCCCGTAAGTACAATTCAAATTTGGAGGAGCAAAAGAAGGAAAAACAGAAAGTGCATCAATTCCTTTCATTGGAGTGTTTTGTGTACTGCCTGTAATGTTATTAATGAGCATGGCATGGAAGTGTCCATTCTGTTTGAGAGCTTTAATCCAGAATACTACGTTTGAAAAACATTTTGGCTCTCCCTGCAATAGCATAGGAGTTCCTAATAATCTTTTTTGCTGAGCTCCATCAATGACATTCAAGAGTTGTGAGCTGCTGAGAAACATGTAAGTGAATCACGTATTTTCAGAAATACAATCCAGTTATATTGCACAGTATGCCTGTTAGTGATCATTTGCCAAAAAGAATGAATATCCGTTTAAGTATACATATACATATGTGTGTAATTTCCCCTGAAGATGTTCTGAATTTTGTAGCCCAAACTATTAGTCTTGAGGAGAAAACTGTTTTGTTTTTAATAAACTTTATGTTGTCTTAAATTGCTTCCTGTAGAAAGAAAGATGTTGCCAGCCTTAAAGGTTACAAAAATATCTTCAGTCATCTCACTTTTATATATGCCTGTATATAAAAGTGTATGCATGTTTGTAGTTGATGTAAGAATTCCTTTGTATTTTATCCAGTGTTTCAACTCAAACTTTACAAATCTGAACAGTTCTCAAAATAGCTCTGTGAAGTATGTCATTGTAGTTTTCCCCTGTTGTGGATAAGGAAATAGAGGAAGATAAATGAAAGGTTTAGTTCTACTAGCATTTGTTTGTCTTATTGTAACACATATATTATTTTATATGCTACATTTATGTGCTTCTATTTCTGTGTACTCATTAACTTCAAACAAATTAATCTGTGATTAAGAGTTGACACATCCCCGTCAAGACTAGAGTTATGACTTAGAGTGTCAAATCTTTTCCTCTTTTAGCAGTGACTTGTAGCTAGGACAGTTTGGAGACATTTGCGGTAACCTCGTACCTACAGGTTGCCTCAGAAGGATTTGTGCAGTGTAGCTTTTATCATTCCATTTGTCAGGCAGTTCTTGTAGAAAGGCTTGTCTGGGTACCGATGGAGCCTGGCATGCACAGAAACTATTTAAGGGACTACAGGACCTGCAAGGGGAGGATAGGAAAGAAGGAAGGATAAGATCCTCAGAGAAATATATGTTGGTGTTTCACTAATATACGTTTTTCCCGAGCATTAAGATATCCTCAAGTTAAAAAAGTTACCTAGGTTGTGAAATAATTTCATTGCTCTTGATCTGTGGAGGTTATGCTGCAGTCTCAGAAGCCTTTCTGTCCCTTAGGCTATATTTTACACAGCTATGGCTTTATACTAATAATTTACTGCCATTTTCTTTTAACCATTCATGATTTAAGAAATCTAACACACCACTTCTTTTACAGTCGCATTTTATAGTGACATTTGCAGACAACACTAAAAGAATGTCTAAATCTTTCTTTGGCATTCTCTTACCTCGAATGAGCAAAGGTATCCTGTACTGAGTAGTAAAGTTTGGAAAGGAAAAAACAGGGTATGTACAGGATGCCATGCCTTTGAAACAC
This sequence comes from Cariama cristata, assembly GCF_000690535.1. Taxonomy (NCBI): domain Eukaryota; kingdom Metazoa; phylum Chordata; class Aves; order Cariamiformes; family Cariamidae; genus Cariama; species Cariama cristata. Next base: position 202,146 of record NW_009609983.1, read on the forward strand.
TGAATGAAACTCAGGGCGCTGCTACTGAAACAAGTGTGGATTCACTGCAGTAAACGCAAGCACGGACTTGACGTCTCCTATTTAAAAGTCTTTGTTAAAATCCATTTGCTGAAATTAAGTTTGGTGTTGAAATACAGTAAATGTATGTCAGCTGCAAAACCTCATTTGCATGTGAGCTATCCAGTTTTGCTCATTTACACAGTTTCAGCCTTTATTACTTTAATGTAAATATGCCTTGATGTGATAGCAGGTAGGGGCTGAAATTCCTCAAAAAGGGTACTGTGCTTTTGCTAGCAGATTCTTTGAAATTGATCTTAGTGCTTTCAATAACGAATTTTGAGTTGTTTTTATTTTCTTCCAAAGAGAGAGATGAGGAAGTGGGGCAATCTATGAAAACAGAATGAAATGGGTGTGGGTCACAACAATTAAGTTGGGTGTTTTTTCCTTGAATTGGCTTGCTTTTATTTCACTAGCTCCCTTGTTTTGAAACTAGTTATTTCGAGTAGATGAACAGAGAGTTTTGCAGGTATTTCAGTCATTTGTTTCTGTGTGGTTATGATTTTTTTGTAGAGCTGTACCGCATGCAGCATCTGTTAATGAAGTACATACATCTTCTCCTTGACCCAACTGATGGCCAAAGTAGGATCTGCCTGGTAGATATTTGTGTGCTATTTCTCTACACAGTAGTAATGGAGACAGTAAAGTTGAAAGATTCAGAAGGCTAGGGAGCTTGGAAGACGTATTTCAATGACCACAGGTATTTCTCTTGTAGGTAGTGACTGACAGAGTGGTGAATCTCTGTTGCTCTGAAACTACTCTCTGCCCTTGCTTTCTTTCTTTGTCTGTTTTCTTCAAAATGCTTGAAGTTCAGCCTGCCATCCTCATCAAAAAGGTTCTTTTAAGTCAAACAAAAAAGACCAAATGAGCAGAAGACACTGTCATTTCAGCTGAATTATCTACCAGGCCACTAAGTAGTCAGGGAAGCATCAGAGGTCTTTGAATTACAGAAGCCACTGTTCAAGTTTTAGGTGAAAAATGACTGAAACACTGGAATGTGAATAACTGTTTCTGAAAATAAGAGGAAGTTGTTAACTCCCAGTGAAGAGCTGTTTTCTTACTAAGCTCCTAGGAATAAATGAGAGCACTGGCCTATGGATAAAAATCTACTAAAGGAAGTATAAAAAATATTTAATGGTGTGTTTTTTATCTCAAAAATCTGGAAAAAAGGATTTCATGAGTTTGATTGGCAGGAGGTGTAATTTTTTCTTTTCTGTTTCTATTGTGTTGGGAAAGAAAGCCAGAATGTACTTCCATGATCCCTGCAGTTTTATAAGTCCTAAATTCCACTGGACTATATTGGTCTTCCTTTTAAGTCTTTTTCTTGTTTTTTATTATTGTTTTCCCAAGTTCTCATTTGGTTTTGGAGCGTATTAATTGCTTCCATAAAGTAGAATGTTTTGATCAGGTTCAAGGCATCAATACCTAAGGCATCTGCTTAGACCAGGGGGCCAGAAGGGTACCAGGCTTTTTGAGCAAAATCTGTATTTGTACAGTCTGCTTCTTGGCTGCTTACTGGTACGCTGGTGAGGGCAGAAAACTCCTCTGGAGTGGTACTGTGCCATTTTTCTTTTAATAAATACGGATAATTGGGAAGTTAAGCAGTGGTAGTTTGGATTTTTTTCTTCCTTTGTTTCATATCCCTTTTTAACGTTCAATGCAAAATAAAAGGCGTGAAGTCTGTGGCAATAAAAACTGTTTAGAGCTATAACTTCTTTCCTGCTTCAGTAGTTTGAGACAACAATAAATGCAGTTCTTCTGAGGAGAGGGTGAAGCGACCTACCTTGAAAACTCTTTGCGCTCTACTTCTTTTTGTTGTAAAGTTTCAAAGCAGCCTTTCATTCTTCTTTGTCTTCCTGTTTCCTAAACATGCTTTTTTATAGTTAATTCATTGCTCCTTGGATTTCTGTGGCATCGTTTCTGTTGACTGCAGTCAATATTTATTAGTGAAAGTATAAGATTCCAGTCAACTGCAGTTTCTCTTGTTATTGAATCTTATAAACTATTGAATCTTGTCAAGAAGCCCATGACTTATAATAAAGATTTTCATCTATTGTTAGCAGACTCATTTTTGCCTATTCTATAGCTACCATGATATATATTAATTTTTCTGTCACTGGTAATATAACCACTCAACTACTGAGTGAATGCTGATAGAGAAATGCAGTCTTGTTTTTAAACTCCACCACCCTTGTGCTCACACGGTGGTGTGACAGACACACACATATGTGTATTCCTACTGGCGAGGACATAACAGGGATACAAAAATAATCTGCTCCATAGCAGTCTAGTATAGGATGAAGTGGGACTCCAAGCACCTATACTCAGTGTAGCGAAAGGAAGAGGAGGAAAAAGTAGGGAGGCTCTGTGAAGGTAAAGGTGTGCAGAACAACCTACATGAGAAACTGGAGGATGAGGAGTTAATCTCAGTCATGCTATACCTTTTAGCAGGGCCTGTTGCAATAGGACAAGGCGTAATGGTTTTAAACTAAAAGAGGGTAGGTTTAGACTAGATAGAAGAAAGAAGTGTTTTTACATTGAGGATGGTGAAATCCTGGCACAGGTTGCCCAGAGAGGTGGTAGATGCCCCATCCCTGGAAACATTCAAGGACAGGTTGGACGAGGCTCTGAACAATCTGATTCAGTTGAAGACGTCCCTGCTTATTGCAGGAGGTGTTGGAGTAGATGACCATTAAAGGTCCCTTCCAACCCAAACTGTTCTATGATTCTACGATTGTAGGATAGCATGTGATGCTTTTTCAAGTCTAAAGTGGACATGTAATGAGACAAGGATCTGCTGGAGGATTGGTGGAAGAGTAGGAAACCTGAACCAGTCTGTATCAAAAATGTCTCATTTTTGGAATGTTTTATAAACCAGTTATTGAACTCTGAAACTGGTATTTTGTTGTACTGTCATGAAAAAAGTATTTTTAAAATCATGGATTGAACTCCAAAAAATCCTGAGACAGGTTTGGAAATACCAAATGTAACATTAATAGTAAAAAAACCCCACTGTTCAGTCTGATTTAGGAATTGTGATTCTGTAGGGCACACATCAGTTGTGTTTTCAACTGCCTGCCTCCAGTTCTGAGCACTAGCCAAAAGTTTGTGTGTTTCTGTCTTTTTGCTGTAACCAAGATTATGTGTTTGTATCTTCCTTGCACCTATGGCGTTATTGAAAACAGAAACTCTGGGTGTTTTCTTATAAAATGAGAGACTTAGCAATATTAGATTTTCTTATCTGTGTTTTTATGTACTGTTTTACACGTTTATTAGAGTGGGATTTCCTCTATGGCGTGTGTGGGGTTTTTTGTTTGTTTTGGGGTTTTTGTTTGTTTGTTTTTACAGTATTGCACCAAAATTCTAATATCATCAGTAAGCTTCTGCTTATCTAGCAAGTAGGAGCATAGGAAGGCACACTGCGAATAAGGCAATGAGGGCTTAGATTCAGGAGCTACGTGTATTATGGTGCATTGAGTGGTAGGTGGTACTCAGGAGGGTTTTGATTTGACCAGAAGCTGTTTTCTTACCTTTAATAACGTGACAAGTTTCTCTGTCACCACATCTTTGGTAAGGCAATGAGGGTTTAGATTCAGGAACTACGTGTATTACAATGCATTGAGTGGTAGGTGGTACTCGGGAGGGTTTTGACTTGACCAGAATCCGTTTTCTTACCTTTAATAATGTGACAAGTTTCTCTGTCACCACATCTTTGGTCTTACTGGCGTGTATGGCAGCTACTTGATTCACATTATTGTTGATTCAGATTGTAACATTTACTTAAATTCATTTGTGGCAATAGTAAAGCCAGTCCTTCATTTTTCATGCTCAGGCAATGGGTACATAGTCATATACTGTCCATTCCATGGAATCTTTATAGGACTATCCGTGTTGAGTTTTGTAGGTTTTCAAAGAAAAATGACATGTCTGTAGAAAGGGAGAAATAGGCAGGGAAGAGGACAGCCTTTAGATTAATCAAAGAAAGCAAGTATGTCAGAGAAAGAAAGAGGAGACCTTCTCTAGCAGGTTCTTGCTTGGGACACGGAGCCTTTTGCTTCTTCGTGGGTGCTGAGCAAGGCAGTTAGCAGTGACCCCTTTGCAGCTTGCGATGCAATCTGATGATTTGTGTGAGCAGCATTAATAAAGTTCAAAAAAACACCTCATCCTTATCTCATTGCATGAGAAATGAATGTCTAAATTACAATCTAAATGCTTTCTTGATGCATTTTGGGTAGATCGTGTTCTGCTGCCGTCAGTTTATGAACTTGTCTGATTTATGCATTGGCATAAATCACTGACTTCTGAATACGATTGTATGAATTTACAGCAGGATTCACTTACAATTTACTTGATGTGAATGTTAACTGAGGTGTTTATCTAGATTGTTATATATATCAATTTTATGTTTCTCAGGGTACACCCATTTACATAATGTTTATTAAGTCAGGCACATTACTGTATCAAATATTCAGGTTTTCTTTCTGTGCCTTGGAGTATTGTAAGAAAAACTTGACAATATAAGGGGAGCAAAGGAAAGATTGGCAGGAGTTTTTTGAGTGATGGGTTGGTTTTTTTCTTTAAAGTTTTCACCATCAGTCAATCGTATCCCAGGGGAAGAATAAAATATATAAAAGAGAAAGGAATATCACTTCAGTGGTAGAAGCTGTTCAGATTCACTGGAAATTCTTGTGAGTACTTGTAAAATTGATGCAAGGTGAGATGTTGGCATTGTAAACTAGCACATGTAAACACTGGCTGTAAACATGGCCAAGTTCAGCCAATGCCAAAGCCACGTTGCTCGGTAGTTCAGGGCTTGCATAGTGGAGGCAAGACTAAAATGAGGGTATGAACTTTGAAATAATATTGTGTTTCATAATACTCTGTGTAACCTCTCATCTTATGATTCAGCCTATCTGATCCTAATATTTTGCAGCAACTATAGGTTAGACTGGGAATTGCTGTTCCAGTCAGGAACTTGTAATTTGTGAAAGTCGTGAGCCAAATTTCGAGGAAAGGAAAAGTTTGACTTTTGTGACTGAATAATTTGTTGTTATGTCCTGAAACCATCTTTTACCCTCAAAATAAACTACAGGAATGGAGTGCAATGCATGGCATGTCATTTAGTTGTGAAAACATGATTAAACTAAGTTGGCAAATCGGTTTCCTTTTTGGGTTTGTCTGGATGGCAGTGGACTGACTGGTTGGCTTTTCTGCGCATCTGCACAAGGCTGCTATTGCCTTACGCTGCCAGTTACGCTCTTGTTGCGGGTGCTGTAGCTGCTGGTAGGGCTGAACGATTGTACGCTGGTTTATCCCCAAGGAAAATGCAGGCTGAATCTTGCAAGCTACATGCCATTCTCTGGCTGCCAGGTTGCCTTAGCCTATGGCTGTTGTGGTTGAACTGTAGGAAAGCAGTGACTGTATCGAAGGGGTTATTATTGCCTGTGTCTTCTGCGGTAGCTCTGTCTGATGGGAGCTGCCAAGTTTGTCATCTCGGGTTCCTTGGGAGCCTTGAAGGTGGATGATCCCATGGGGACCTGGGACTGCCACAATCCAACTGGTTCTACTTGGTGGGTTGGTGCCAGCTCGTGCTGGGCACTGGCAGGTCCTTTTCGCAGTGCCATCGTATGGGTTATCTACCAGTCACTAAAAATCTGGTTTCTTCTGCCCTGACTTCGGAGCTTTCTACAGGACCTAGAAACCTTTCTGTTTCTTTGAGCCCCTTCCTGAGAATCCCTTACTATTTTCAGTTTTACTTTCCCCTCAATGCTTGGAGGCTTTTTGATGAAGTCGCGGTAGAACTGCCTGTACTACAGTTAAAGGCAGATCTATAGCAATAGGAATATAGAAATAATATATCTATAAGAGAATTCAGATACTTTTGAATGTTTGTAAAACCAATATAAATCAAATAGCGACCTTTTAAGAGGTCCTCTGAATGTAACTGTTGCAGAACTATAAAGGTGGCAATGGCCATGAGGGTGGAATACAAAATTAGCGTCTTTCAAGGAATGGATTATAAAATGCCAGCTGTGTGAAAAATGGTGCTGATCACACTCCGTTAACCCTAAGGGGAAAGTCATCTGAATGAAGACCACAAGGATTGGTCTCTTGTCTTCTAGTACTGCGTTCTCTTGCCCTTCCATTTCTTGTACACATATTTGTAATAATGTAAAGATTTCATCAGAGAATGAAAATGAAATTTTGATAGCCAAAAAAAAAAGGTCACCTGCCAGTAATCCTGAACATGGCTGTTGAATGGATTTGACCCTGATTTCAGCTTTGTTCTTGGCTGGCAGGTGCCTGGAGGCCTTTTAGTCTGCTCTGGAAGACCTTGTTTTAAAAACAGTAGTATTTGTTGCCTAATTATGAATGCAGATTTTGCATGTGTTTGTGATTTACAAGGCCTTGCTTATGTGAAACAGGCTATAAACTCTCCTTGGAAATGTATAGTAGTCTGGAGTAGATAATTACACTTTGAGAAAAGAGCCTCTGTTTCCAGTGAAAACACTGTAAAGTTATTTCAGAAATGCTCTGACCTCAGACGTTTCATATAACTTACACAAAATGCTTTCACATTTGTGCAGCAGCTAGCGGCTTGATCTCTGCCATCTCATAAACGAAAGCACAGAAGTCTCCCTGGGAAAAAAAGCAGGATGTCTATGCCGTGGCCTACAAAGCTAGTGTTATTTTACTCACTCCATTCTTTGTGTCTATACCCTTAAACAGAAGAAACCTTGCCCTCCTTTAAACAAATCTGTCTCCTAATCACACCCCACCCCCGCAAACCCAACTTTCCCTCAGATTTTTCTTCCTCCCTGCCTCCACTCAGCATACACACACTAATAAATTCTGCAGTAAAAACCTTGGGAGAGTTTCTCAGCACAAATGGAAAGAAGATGTCAAAGGCTGAGGATAGGAATTTTCTTTTTAAAGTTGCAAAAACAATAGAGAACAACTGAAACAATGGGGGAAGAGCCAGAGATGGGTGAACGGGCCATGAAAGAATTGCATCCATTTTCTTTCGATGAAACCCCACTGGTTCTCTTCCCTAGCATCCAAAAGAGCTATTTTTGTTTGCAATTGTTTGTTTTTCAAGACTCTTGGTGGAAAGCAAAAGCGTTGCAAATACAAGTGCAGCGACTTGTGAGAATGTTCACACCAGAAATGCTCATGACCTTTTGCAAAACTGTTTTTAACTTCTGGTACAATATAGTTGTCAGATACTGATGAAGACTTTGTATGAAAAGTTGGTGTGCTGGTAGGATGACCTAATACAAACAACGGTGTGTGGCACTCGGTGAGAGCGAACACCAAGCGGTCGTAACTGCTGGCTTTGCCCAACAGAAAGCAATGAAAAAAACCCCCTAGATTTCTGAATATGATGTGGGCAGGTAGTTTTCAGAAAACCTCGCACAGAAAAAGGAGAACGAAATTTAATTGAGATATGTGATTCAACCTCATTAAAAAACATGTTTGGGTACAGATTGTGCCTTCAGAGAATTCTTAACAGAGGAAGACATGGAGGGGAGAGGCAGGGGCCATTCCTGCAGATGGAGCCAGCAGAGCGTATTGCCAGCCGCTGTACCAGGAGATGGTCTGGTGGCCCCGCAGATCTGCTCGTTGAATCCCTTGGATGAGCACGCTGGCTCTACCTTGTTTCTGCACCTTAGTTCAGGGAGCAGATGCGGTCTCTGCTGTCTCAGTTTTACCAACTGGCAGAGCTGTGGCAGGCACATCTCAGAAAAGTCGTGACCCAAAACCCATCTGAAACGGGGCTACCCTTGGACGTTAAGAATGGCATTGAGCATCTGGATGAAGGCAGTAACAACTCCTGCAATCGCAGCATGATCCGAAAGCCAACATCTGTCTGCAGTCTTGGTCATGTCATGTTATCTAGAATTTCACGCCTAAGACCCAAGAAATAGGATTCTGACTGTAGCAGATAGGGGTCAGGTTATTTGCAGTTTGCAGCCAGTAAGATACGCGGAGCCGGTAAGGGTTTGATAATTTGAGGAGGTAGAACACATGAGCACAACCCTTCTCTTGTGCTCGGCGTTCACTGTGCAAATAGGCAGTAACAGCCAGCGCTGACTGATTTTAGTTCTTCCCGTTCTGCAGTTACTGTGTTACCGATGGTACGAGTTTGCTAATTCGAAAACTTGATGGTGCGTACGTGTATGTTTTAAAGTGGGCTCACTGAAAATGTGCTCTACTGTAATGTCATGTCCAAGTAAATATATGTGGAGTCTGTAGCTAACAGTAGACAACACTGCATGTAGTTTCCAATGTATATATATGAACAGGTGCATTGGAAAGGATCAGTAAGGGTTAAAGTATAAAAGAAATAGGTGGAGAGACATTAAAGGTGCAGCAAGGTTGTATCCATTCATTACATTATTTTGTTTAATTTGTTTTTAAAGAGGACAAATTCTTGCAGGGCAACACAAAGTGGATAGGGATCATAGTTAATGGAGCAGATGGTTTCGACTCAGCTAGCAGTAAGCACTGTCCTTCCTAAAGGAGACTTGGGGACATCAGGTAGCAGACTTGTTTCTATGGCCTCTGCAGCAGACGGAAGAGATGGCGGGGTATGGAGGGAGAGGCATATGCTTTAACTCCTTGAAAGATTTAGCAGCAGATACTCTTCTCTGGCATGCATCAGAAGGCCTTAAAAATAAGCAGAAAATTGGCTACAATAGGGATTCTCAAAGACTTGCATGTGATTGATCACATCTTTAATACACAGCAGACTGACCTTCCTTCCATTTGCATTTATGTGAACCACAGGAATTCTTACCAGTGTAAATTCTGACGTGGTTCGAACGTGCTCAGCTCAGCTAGGTTGCGCTTGGTTATTTCTAATTACGTTGCTGGTGGCAACCTTTTCTTGTGCTGCAGGCATGGACACACACGTTCTGTCTTTCTGTTCTAACAGTGGACCTTGCGAGCTTGGATGGCTCCTTCTCTGTTTCCAGCTGCTTTCATATGTACCCCAGGTCCTCCTTTGTAATGAAACACCTGCATATCTTTCAGAAAGCTGGAGGCAGAGTCTGCACTGTGTAAGCAGCCAGCTCTCTGCAGACTGCTAGCATTTTTATTCGCAAGATACTAACCTGGAAAACTAGTGTTTTAGAAACCTGCTGGTAGATTTCTGGAAGGTGCTCAATAAAAATGGAATAGGAAAGGACCTCGCTGTTTTGTCATTCTGTCACCTAACTGTTTGTCTGGTGGTAAGTAACAATAAATATTACTTCTGCAAAATCATGTTATACAAAGAGCTCATTTTGCCTAAAACGGCGTGCTTGAGACCAAACATTAACTTCAGCATTGCTGAAGATAGGAATGAAACCAGTACTTTTAGATTCCCCAATTCATTTTTCTTTGGCAACCTAAGCCAAGGAGGGTGCCAAAACACATGGTAGATTTATATGACTCTGAATTTATTGCAAAGAAATTTTACAGTCTTAGAAAACATTTATTATCTGATAGGAGATAAACTACTGTCCCTAACTGAAACCAATAGAAATTGTGCCATTTCAGGCATAGTTTTGCTTGTCTAAGTAGTCTGATTCAACACATAGGGTAAACAAACTATTCAAGAAATAACTGCACAGTGAAGAAGCCATGTCTGGAATAGCCCTGGCACTTGGCGTGAAAAACTGTAAGGAAATACATTGTTAGGAAGAAATCGCAGGTTGGTGCAGACCTGTTTCTTGCCGTGTCCCAGGCCTTCATCAGCATCAGTAATTAATCTTTCCTTCTGTTTCTTTCAGGGCCCTCCTGGTCCAAAAGGCGAGAAGGTGAGTTGATGTACGGGTGACACTTCCCAGGTGAACGGAAAGCCCTCCCAGCATGAAGTAAAGAGACCGTTTGTATTGACGCAGTGTAATGTTAGAATCTGTAAGAGAGCTGGGTAGCACACAGATGCTGTGTTAAACCTATCATCTCATCTTTCCACTTTGCAGGGAGATCAAGGTGATCAGGGCCCTCGGGTAAGCATCTTAACAAAAATGTTACACTTCCCCTTCGCTGAGTAGGCAATTAGTCTTTAGCGCAAAACTAAATTAAATACACTGTCTGAGCTAATTATGCTTATTAGCTGCCTTTACCCTGCATGTTGAAGTAAGTGTCTGCAGGACAGTAATACTGAACATGACCAGATAGTGTCTGGGAAGATTTGAGTAGCAATAGTAAGTAATGCATTAAAATATACAATTTCCATTATGGGTGGAAGCAGGTTTCACAGTGATTTTGCTCTGCTGTATAAAAGCTGGCTTTCCTAACCAAACCTTTCAGTTTCCCCAGCAATGTTTTCATGCCTTGCATGGGCTCCCACAATGCAGAGGGCCGGTGGGTTTCTAATAAATGTACTTCTACATTTCATGTAAAATGTATCTAGTATTTAGTGAATTATAAACAAATACCACGTATGCATGTATTGGCTCTTTTTTCCTGACGTGTATGTATTTAATATTTTTAGTAATAACAATATTATCACCTCATAAATACATCCAGAGAGTTAGACAGAACATGGTTTAGTTGTGGAAATGTAAAAGTTCTTTTAATTTTTAAATATCATGTTTATTTTAACAGATAAATAGAGGAATACAGGGGTGAAAGTTCAGATAGATTGGCTGTGCCAGTTCATTTTTCTTTACATCTGTGCTTCATTAGGAAACGTTTGGTTACATTGTTCTGATGATATAGTGACTCTCTTCAGTTACACATTTATAAATTTTTCCGTAACAGCATGTTCCATGGATTATTTTTTCTCTGTCAACTATGTTACAAGTATTTTGAATTTGCAATTTTATTTTACTCTACTATTTTGTTTCATATTATTTCATTTAATTTAATTTTACTGTTTGCAGTCAATAAGATTATCTAAAGTCACAACATGCTTCTATAGCTGAATTTGGTGCTGGTGCTACCAGTGTTAATTACCTACAGGGTGTCCTGTTATGCTTGGTGATACAACTGCACTTTATAAAGACAGAGACCTATTAGGGAATAGCTTTAAATATTATTTCAATTGAAACTCGGAAAGAAGAATTGGAAAACTATTTAAAGAAATAAAAAGGAAGGAGAGAATAACAATGTGAGGGACATGTTTTTTCTAGGCTAACTGGTACACAGGCTGAAGGTTCTGAAGAATGTAGACGTTTCCTTTTAACTTCTAAGCAAATTTAGTATCTCTCAGAAGCCATGCTGGGCTGTGTATTTTGGCTGGTTCTGTGCTCCAGAACCTCACGGGGAACGTGAGGAGAGAGAGGGCAGAGGAGGAGAGCAGAGCAGTGCCTGTGGCTTAGGAGAGGATGCTCCATCCAGAAAGCGTAAAGTCAGAGGTCTGTGCGTAGGTGCCTGCACTACGTGAGCTTACGTTCAGAAGAAATGGTGTTTGGTTTAGAACAGGAGAGCAAATTTGATGGAGGTATTGGACAGGGGTACAGGAACAAATAAATATGGAAGAGCAATGTTGTAAGGAGTATTACATAGCTGCAGATAAGAATCTGGAATTATGAGCATTGGAGAAGTTTCCAGGGAAAGACCTAGAGGTCTGAACACAGGAAAACAAATAAAGTGGTATCAACACAAGGGAATGATGGTGCTGTTTTTTCTCATGGTGGCATAAAACGGGAGAGCAGAGGACAGTTTTGGAGGGAGAGCAAAGGTACCAGAGCCCTCACTGGTCCAGAAATCTTGGCAAAATGTTGGAGAGATGTACGAACTAGAAAGTGGTTAAGTGCGTGTGGCTTTCAGTCCCAGGGCTGGAAGCGTTGGCAATACCCAATGAGAAGATGCAAGTTTGCTCAGTGTTACCTTGTAGGTGGAAGACTTGCAAGGGCTGCAGTGGAATATCTGCTGCACAGAGGCTGTTGTTCCCACTTTGCCAATACATAACCCCTGTCCTGGAGGGCAGCAGAGTCCTCCCTGGACCATACAAATCATGGTTATGGCTACTTTGTGGTTTGGGTAAATCAAGTGCAGCTAAATAGCAAAAAATATCCAACCTAAGGAATTCATGTTTAAGGACATCCCAAAGTTATATCTGCAGCAGCAGTGGCTGGCAGTTGAGACTGAATTCTGTACCTGAATATAGAAAAGGAGTTGAATAAGGTCAGCGGTAGAGAGGAAGAGGTGGTGAACAGCATCTTGTGGGCTAGCTGAACCTTCAGTGGTTGTTCATTCAATGCATACTGTAGTAACGTACGACTTTTTAAAGTATATGTGTATAACTTAGGTAATTTGCCCAGTCTCGTTGGTTTTCCCTTTATCTTTTTTGAAGTGTGTTTGAGTGTGTTCTACCGCAGCTTCTCCTTTCTCGCCTTGTGTATTTCATAAGTAATAAGTACTATGAAGGCTCTGACCATTTTATGTTTCATGGTACAGCAGTTATCTCTTCTGATGACTGTCTTCAGGGTGAATCTGCTCAACTTGCTGTGCCAGGGGATTTACAATATAATTAATGGAAATTATATGTGTAAGCCAGTCATGCACCAAATGAAACTAAACCCATTTAAACCTGGTTGGTTACCTTTGCACATAGTTTTCCCTCACTGCCTATATAAATAAATGGTTTTGGAGGTAATAACATACCATACCATATTATTTTAGAGAAATATTGTACCTGAAAGTGACTGTGGGATGACATCCACATTGGGATTTGACAAGTTTGCAGGCAGACCGGATATAATATCTAAAAATTATAGATGTTTTAAAGCTAATTCATCTCTTATAGATAAGGATCCTGAAGTTTCTTTGGTTTTACAGTTTTACATCATGGTTTGAAACTAGCATTTAGCTTAGCAAAGATTTTTATTGTTCCAAGTTATTTTTATAACTGAAATTTCAAAATGACCCTTATTCTTTATAATAGCTGCTTTCTTCCCTCCAGGCATTTTCATTAGTAAAAGAAAGCAAAATAAAATGCAAAGACTATCCAGGCCAAGATGAGACCTTAAACTTTTAAAAAAATGAAAAGAAAAGAAAAATATTTGTGAAACAAGAAATTGTTGCTTTCTGTCCCCACACAAGTTTTCCCCTTAACCCTTGAGATTTTTGAGAGATCCTTCTTTCTGAAATAATTTCAAAGCTGTAAAAACAGTTATCTCGAGACTTCTTAGTCACAGTCACTGGACGTGCTGAGTATATACTGAACTGCTTTGAAGTTCAGGTTTTCTTGAAAATATCTTCAATAAATGAATACACTAGTAGGAACTGAACCCTGCAAATACTGCCTAGAGGTCAGGCACTTCTATTTTTAGAATGGGTGCTTTTTTTTTTGTCTGTTTTTAAAGAATCTGAGGGGTTTTCTTAAGTATTCAGAAGTAATCCATTGACCAGTCTCCTTCACCATATGGAGACGGCAGAAGGGCTCTAGTTCATGATGCCGTGTGCCTTAATTTCCTTATGCCCATACTGCCTGTAGAAAATGTGAGCCAAAACACCATTCCAGTAGTGTGAGTGACGTCAAAATTCACACCCTGCGTATGAGTTTGAGCAGCAGGTTAATATAGCTTTTGGTCACGTGAGACCACAGATAAGGTAGTGGTGGATGCGTTCAAAACTCCTGATCTTATTTGAAAAAGTGCTTATTTGATATCTTTATATATTTTTATATCAGATCTCTACTCATTGCTCTAAAGTTCTGGTAGACTAAACATTTAGGTCAAATGCAGAACTAGCTTTCCTCAATACCAGTGTAAGAAACAGTAATGTTAACAAATCTTTTGGATACTTTTCTTTTCGCAGAGGACATGGCTTTATGACATGTCCATGGAGATTTGCATTGCTGTACTAAGCCATGACAAAATTAAAAATGATAGGGTTTAGCCTGTGGACTATTAGAATAAATGCTGATGTCAGTCCACTGCTCAGTTCCAGTTGCTCAGCTCTACCCCTCTTTAAAAAAAAGCCTTTGAAGATTTCATAATGGTAGGATTGCAAAGGATATACTGTCCAAGTAGTGATCGTACCCTGATTAATGGAAATGGATCTTCCAAGGTGAATGTTTGGGAACGTACTGAGTGTCCTAATCAGTCTGTTCGCATCCTGCTGTAAATGACATAATAAATATCTTCTGTCCTGTAGTTCAGATACATGAGAGATTCTTTGCTTATCATGTCCAGAAATCATCAGCTAGCAGCTGCCTTTAGATTGGTTTTGGTCTAGGTACAATGAGAAACCACCCAGAAGCCATACCTAAGTATTTCCATGAAATTATTTTCTCGTTTTGGTATGTTTAAGTAAATTTTCCCAGCAGCTGGGTCTCCACAGAACTGATAACATCTCTATAAAGATATGCAATATCTTCAGCTAAAGAGATTCAGTTCTAGAAAAGAAAGGTGCTCAGAAGTTTATTTTATTGTGTTAACCTTTATTGACTTGAAGATTAAAAAGGTTCCTTGTGTACCGTTAAAACAGTTGGGTTCGGGTATGATATAATGTTCTTTTCTATTTAACCCTTTCCCCTTCCCTGTTTACGTTTAGTACGTTTGTTAATTATTTGCTGCCAACTACAGAGAAATCATTGTTTTACAACAGAAATTTTGCAGATTCTACTCTTCTGTGCTGGCAAACTATTTAAAAATTATCTAATATTAACAGAAATGTTCCTGGAAGAAGTCTATTTACTGAAATAACTAAATATAAATATGTGTGTATATAGAGATATAAGCTATCACTTTAAACTGAACTATTGCTTCACTTATTACATCATAGACACAACTTTTATAAGCTATCCCATATTACAGGGAAACTAAAGATATCCAAGCAATACGTTTTGACCTGATTTTTTTTTAAAGAAAATTCTTAAAAGTCTGGTTTTAATATGTGTGTGTTGTTATTATTAGTTCATATGTTTCTAAGGAATGTTATCTAGATATTTTGAGCCTTTTCCTTCTTCTACTGACAATAAATAGAAAATCTATATTCATGTCGTTAGAATCAGTATCTCATTCGTAAATCGGAACATACAAGTTACTGGGTGATGATTAAACCACGTTCATTAACTTTTCACCCCCTTTTAAAGCCATCTTATTTTGTAATATGTTTCATTCAAAGGCTGGCACATTTTTTTTTTTAGAGAAGAACAGATTTGCTTTACAAAATAGATAGTAGTATGTAAATTAATCTGATTTCTTGCCTTCACCAATAGCAAGATGCCATTTTTTGGAGGCATTGCTCACAGTAGCAAATGTAGGTAAATCGGTGATGTAATAGGAAGCTTTGTTCCCAAACAGTGCACGCTGCTGATTTTTGTCCTCATTCAACATCTTGTCAAAGCAAAAATGTATGATATTATAGTCAGAGTATTATGTTAATTAAATATAATTTTACATAATTTAAACATGTTCTGTGAATTTCTTCCAGGACTGTCCTTGATGATGATTGATTATATCCTACTAAAGTTTCTCTTAATTCCTTCTATAAATACTGCTCATGAATTTTATCTGCCTTAATAGAAGGACTGTGTAGCTTTCATTAGCATAAATTAGCGTTGTCTCCAGCTTTTTCTTTTCTGATTAAATACTCTTTGGTTTCACTCATGTGAATATACTGTCAAAAGCTGCGGCAGAGGTGGTGGTATAGTGATGGTATTCCCTTAAGCGATATTCTTATGCGTGTATAAAAGCATATTTTCTGGTCTACAGTGTGTTACTTCAAACATATAGTACAAACACAGTACTGCTTTAAACTCATACTTTACCAGCATGGCTACCCACATAGTTGTTGCTTCTGTTGTTAATTGTCCTGTGTAAAGCAAATTACAGTTCAAGTTATAAACCATATCTAACTATATCTATATATGTCTGTGTCTAACTATATATATAACTGTATCTAACCACTGTTTCAAACCCTACTCTTCGTGTGCCACAGTAAGAGGGCTAAAAAAACATTCATGATTCCTCTGTTAACGCAACTCTCACCCAAGCAGCATCATTGAGAAAACTGCCGGTCACCTGGTCTAACACCAAGTTGTCTGAGATTTTGTTTCCTTATCTGCCGGAAGGCTGAAGGGATATTTACCTACTCCATTCCTGGGCCTAATTGTCTGTTCTACTTCATCAGTATTAGGCAGTTGTGGCTCCCCTGTTTTCCATTAAGCTGAAACTAGGGTAACAAACTGGAGCGAGTAACTTGGAGCTCTGTAGTGAGAAGAGGTTAGGAAAGAACTCAGATTGTACCGGCTGCCAACTTTGTCTGAAGGGTTGGGAAGCTCCGACTTGAGATGTGCCTCCTTTCAGATTCGTAGGAGCTTCCTTTTGGCTGTGGATGACTCTCCAGGGCCAAGCTATGCCTTTGATGTTCGGCTCCTGAGGTTTCCCTGGGGAATGCAGAACAGCTGTGATGCTCGAGAGAGAGAGTGCCACATACCTGCCACCAAGACGAGGATGTTGACATTCCCGTCTTAAGAGCTAGGCAGTGCATGCCTTCACTCACCACCAGTTGGTTTGCATCTTGCCTCTTTTTAGTAATGCCAGAGGAATGGCGAGGAAGGAAGTCTCTGTACATCCTGTT
Organism: Cariama cristata; assembly: GCF_000690535.1. Classification (NCBI taxonomy): domain Eukaryota; kingdom Metazoa; phylum Chordata; class Aves; order Cariamiformes; family Cariamidae; genus Cariama; species Cariama cristata. The sequence continues at coordinate 218,727 of NW_009609983.1, forward strand.
CCTTTTTCTACAGCCCTGTCCCGTGACTGGGAAAACATCATGTAGTCGTTTTGTCTCGAACTGCAGCTGTCACGCAAAAGCGCTGCAATACTGAACACTTGAGTTAGACCGATTTGATCAAAACCAACTCTTTAAAACTATTTCATCCAGTCCTAATAAATATCCTAGAAGGAGATTGAACCGCTTACCTGCCTCGCATAACTGCAGTGGGTATAAAATTTGAAGAGAAGTGTAAGTCAGGACAGATTTTTTGCTGTGAGAACCAACTGGGTTTTGGGGAGGACCAACCCATCTTGAAGTTAGCTGGGTGCCTACCACCGCTCTCAGTGAGAGTAGGAGGTTTGCCTTCGGAAAGCCTGTTTTGTGTAGGTCAGGTGGAGATCACTCATCAGGGCTCGTAACTGAGTTGCGTGGAAAAGATATTTGCCTCACTGAAAATTCACCCAGTACTAGGACCAAAAGAGAGAAGTGCTGGCTTTTTCCAGTTTTGTTCATTTTGAGTGCAGTGTCAGGTGGAGTTCACTGGGAAAATACAGAGGTCATTATAGAAAATAACACTCACTTTTATAGTGATCTCGTAACTGAGTTGCGTGGAAAAGATATTTGCCTCACTGAAAATTCACCCAGTACTAGGACCAAAAGAGAGAAGTGCTGGCTTTTTCCAGTTTTGTTCATTTTGAGTGCAGTGTCAGGTGGAGTTCACTGGGAAAATACAGAGGTCATTATAGAAAATAACACTCACTTTTATAGTGATC